>NC_056740.1:275103351-275163351 GCF_019279795.1 Protopterus annectens
GGACCTATACCCAAGTGTATTAATCCATCATCACTAGAAAAGTATAGGCCAAGTGTAATGCACATTTTGAAAAAATGCTTTGTGAAACTTGTCTGTCACCTACTACTGATTCAGGTTAAAGTTAGATATGCTTCAGAATGGGGTTTTCAGGGACTCCCAGTTGAACTAACCTGATATCATTATAAATTATATATGTATATATATGTATATATATATGTATATATATATATATATATATATATATATATATATATATATATGTATATATATGTATATATATATGTATATATATACATATATATATATATATATATATATATATATATATATATATGTGTATATGTATATATATATATATATATATATATATATATATATATATAGATAGATATATTTACATATATATATATATATATATATATATATATATATATATATATATATATATATATATATATATATATATATATATATATATATATATATAGATATATATACACATGGGTCTACTTTGATTCACTGAAAACTCATTTCACTGAATTTCAAAACACTCACACAATGCTGAAGCTCAAATCACTGAAAACTCATTTCACTGAATCACATTTCACTGAATGTAAGTACTGTTGGGCAAATAAAACGTATATGCCCTTTCCCCCACTGTAGTGCGATCCTGAAGTTAGTATATATAGTTAGGGGTTGGGGGGCACAGCTCCCCACATTGGGGGGTGTGGGGGTTGTAGCCCCCACCTACTTTTAGTTTTATATGGTTAGCTTTCAGTGAAATGAGATACATAAATATAAAAGTTAGGTAGATGGGGGGCTATGGCCCCCACACCCCCCAATGTGGGCGGCTATGTACCCCCTCACCTGCATAACTATACTAACTCCAGGATTGCACTACAGTGGGGAAGAGGGCATATACATTTTATTTGCCCAGAAGTACTTACATTCAATGAAATGTGATTCAGTGAAATGAGTTTTCAGTGATTTGAGCTTTCAGCAATATATATGGATCTAGGACACATGCTCGACTAGCATATGTCCGAATCACAAAACATCGAACACACGTACACGAAAGCGCTTAACATCAAAAAGCGCTTGCAGGTATGTGTACTTAAAAAAAAAATCTACGTTTCTGCAGGGGGGCTTTGCCCCCCTGCACCCCCCCACCCCCGTACTTTAATATTCTCACTCCGAGATCACACTACAGTGGGGAAAAGGGAATTTTCCCTTACCCGCACTGTAGTCTGATCTACAAAATAGGCACACATACATGGAAGCGCTTTTTGATGTTAAGCACTTTCGTGTATGTGTGTTCAATGCTTTGTGATTCGGACATATGCTAGTCAAGCATGTGTCCATATCCTATATATATATATATATATATATATATATATATATATATATATATATATATATATATATATCATTATAAATACACTGTCTATTGGACTGTCAGATGATATTGTGTATTTAGACCGTGCTAAAGAATTCATTTGAAAATATTTTTATTCATTTTCAAAAAGAAAAACATGTATACAGGTTGTTTATGACAGTGAAGTATTTACAAATTATTTATAAACAGGTTAGCTAAAAGCAGTAAACAGATATCAACATTAAAACCAAAATAAAGTATTTACAAGGTTGTCTATTATTGACATATAATCGACTTTCTATACAATTGTTTCCTGATTATAATTTGCTACAGTCATTACTCTCCAGTATTTCAGTTACTTTTTGCCATGCTATATATAATGATGTAGTTACATTGTTGCCATGCTATATATAATGATGTAGTTGCATTGTTGCCACGCTATATATAATGATGTAGTTCTTTCAGTTCTTCCTTTAATAGTGTTCATTTCCAAGTGCGATACTGCTGACACCATATTCCTGTATTGCTTAAAAGTTGGAGAAGCTTTGGATTTCCAGGTTGATGTAATGTTCTTTCTTGCAATAGCTAGGAGAGTCCACAAGATTACATATTTTGTTCTTGGTACACAGTCAGGTACAGGTGCATTAAACAAAATAAGAGATTTAGAAATCTGGAATTTGTCATTGAATACCATTTGCAGAAAATAATGTACTTTATCCCAGTATGGTTTAATCAAATGACATTCGTAGAGCATATGTTGCCAGTCTGCTTTTATTGTTAAATCACATCTCCAACAGCCAATATTTTTTAAACATAAGTTCCATTTTATGAGGGGTTACATAAGATCCGTGTATGAATTGCCATGCAAAGAGTATCCAATGTAATGACAGTGATGTCTGCTTTGGAGAGAGAAGAATTAATTTTTTTATCTCTATCATTTGGTACTTTCCCATAAACTGATCTATAATAGTCCCATATTTTGTTATTATTATAGGTTTTTATTTTTTATTTGTTTTATAAATAGATGATCCCCGGGATTCATGAAGCTCGGCGCAAGGCCGGCGTAAGGTCTGCGCCGGCGGTGCAGTGAATAGCCGGCGCAGTAGTGCCATATGCATATTAATGAGAGTGCACCGCAACCACAGACACGTGCGTAGTGTACGTGAGCGAGCCCAGGTAGGATGCGTCTGGAGGCGTGTCTAAGCCGGCATGAGGTGAGCAACCTAATGTGCTGACAGCCACGGTCCGCCCATAATAGTAATGGCAGCAGCCAGGTCCCGTGCAGAATGAAACGCACGTAGAGTATGCAACATAGTACCCGTCCCAAATAAACGGAGAAGCAAATACAAGCCACGAAGGCTTAAGTGTACCCGTCCAAGGAGCAAAGGATACGCATAAGACCGCGTTTGTCCCGCAATGCACCGTCAGTGGTTACACTCAGAGAAGGTGTACAGCAGCATGTCAGCGCGCCGCACCGACATAGGAGCAGCGACTAAGGTCACCACCTGTCCCACTCTGGGTGGGGCAGTCTCTATGGGCAGTTGTGTCCCTAAAAACGTATTAAAAATGGCAAATGTGCTAAGATTGTAGGACATAATGATATCCCGTATTTAATGTAATGGTAGCATGAATTGGTTATTTCTGTAACTGAAATACCTAAATGTCACAAGAAACAGAATAAGCAAGCAAACTGCCACAACAATAAGCTTTTATTTAGGCAAACAAGTGAAGTTCTACGCTATATAGTGACCGTGTGTATGTGTCGGCCTGTAAAGTCAGATGTGAGTCCCGGAAATATCCCAGCTTGGAAACTGGAAAAGGTGGCAACCCCAGTAGCGACATGGGCATGGTCACCAGGGTTACCAGCTGTCCCAATGTGCCATGGACAGTCCCTGATTGGACAGTTGTGTCCCTGCAACAATCGGAAAAATGGAAAATGACCTCAGATCCCCTGCCAAAATATTCCCAATATACATGTAATAGTAGTATAAAACATATACATTTGTATATGAAACACATACATGGCATAAGAAAATGAATAAGGAACCCAAATGCTTACAGAATAAGCTTATAGTATGGCAAACAAGTGAAGTTCTGTCAACTGCACTTGCCGTGGGTATGTGTAGTCCTGCAAATTCCGAAGTTTCCACATAACATGCCCCACTATGGGCATTGGAAAAGGTGCCAACCATAATGGTCACAAGCAGTAGTGAGAGTACATAGCCGGGTAGCTGTGTCGACATAACAACAGTAAGGAATCAAGATACCTTAAACACAGGCAAACATGTGCATAGCAACATATCCCACACCCAGCAACGCCTCTGTCGCATACACTGGATGGCGTATGTTGAAGTGTAATATCCAGAAGCAGAACCCATGCATTCAGATGTAATACACAATAGCCTCATTGTACATGTCAGTCCCACCCATGTACACCTGTGCACCCTAACCTGCTAGCATCCGTGTGCAGCTATACACCCACACACAATGTGCATACCTGAAATGTGGTAAGATGTTTGTGTTAGGCAATGCCACGCGGGCAAATACGCACCCCACATGTCACCAACCCACCTCAGGTACAGATATGTAAATGGCTGCATGTGAATGTGTCTGCAGAATGTGTACATCCCGCATGTGGTATGTACCCGTCGAAACCATATAGGTTTGCATACGACACGGTGCACATAACTGTACACATGTGGACAAGTCGGGTTGTTGAACCACCGCATCGATGATTAGCTATGCAGTGAAGTCGATCACATATAGCGGAACACGTGCCTACCAAACAGGACGTCCTAACAGGGTGCTACAGGCAAAGAAGGGGAAGGTGGGACATCACATGTGGAGAGTAGTGTTGCCGGACAGCCAAATACACACGGTCAAGGTAAAGGACGGAACAACATGCATATGGCCGGATGGATGTTGTTCAAAAAATATATATAGAAACACATATGAAGTGCCAGTTTAGACTCGAAATACTATATAATGCATTGAATTGTACCGTATAATATGGCAGTAGAACTAAGCCTGCATGTAATTGGTGAAGCTAAGCTGTAGTGTGATGGAATTCTGATCCTGGCAGTAACCAGTACAGCAGGCTTATGTCTGTCAGCATTAATTATCTGCTGGGTTACAGAACAATAAATGTATGTACATGCATAACATCACCCCTTCCCTGAGGAGGATGGCCTTGTGAGCTCTATCGAAGATAACAGTACAACTCCTTACCAGAGAGACAAAGCAACGTATTAAGAAATTAACTGACTACTGTATCGAACAGTCTAGGGTCCTTGAAACAGCTACAATCACAGAAGGACACTGTAATTGACAAGGTGCCTTGCAAGGCTGTGTTATTCTCATGGGAAAACATTTTAAAAGCACGACCCCAGCACCCACGTATGTATAGACTATTGTGGACCATAGTGATGGAAATGCCCTGTGACCGACCACGACAGTAAGGTGGGCAAAAGCTGATTGTAAACACTATATAAAGAAACTGCTTACTGTATAGAGTCAGACAAAACTCTCATACTTGGACTGTATATTATTTAGCCTGCCTGTGTACACTACTAAAACTTTCTGAACCCGAGCATCCTGTGTTATTGACTGTCACTTAGAAAAGCCTACTGATAACTACAGTCTGGTTTTAACAACTTATTTGACATTGTGATCCTTGTAATCCGGAATTCCCTTGGTAAGCTACAGGTCAGAGTGCATGTCTGGTTAGACATCTACGCAGGAGAATTTGCCTAAATGGTTCTTCTTGAATGAAAAGACCTCCGACTGAATTGTTGTGTGTAAAGAGGCTGTTTACTGTCTGATCTGTGGCTGAAAAGCGGAAAACTGGATCCCAAGAAGAAATCGTGCAGCCTTAAACAGGAGGCTCAGGTAAGGAGTGTTTGCCTCTTTGTCTCTATTGTAGATCAGGGACCAGACTACATTGTGTTTCTGTTAACAGTTGTGATAGCGGGTCGAAGACCTATCCACATACTGTTAAATCTGAACATAGGTCAGGGGAACACACAGCAGAGTAAATAGTCATTGTAGACACTACAGTGGATACAGGGAAGGAGACACCACGTGGTATGAGAGAAGGGTATGTAGCAGTCATGTAGAGGATATGGGAGATTATTGAAGAAACAGATCATGTGATCCGCGTTTGATGGGTGACGTGAAGTATATGCAATCGCAGAGAGCACATAATGTGAGTTATCCAGCAAAATGGGGTAATAAATATGACATTGATGGTATATTACACAAAATATCATTACTGAAACATTGTAATCCCTGAAAATGTGATGCACATGTTCTAGGGTAAACACCTGTTCCACCCTGAGAGGGACAGTCCCTCTTTGGCCAGTTGTGTCCTGCAAACAAACCGAACAAATGGCAAATGTCCTGATATCTCAGGACAAACATTTCCCAGATATCTTTCAAAATGGTAGCATAAAACAGTAGTTTTGTATCTGGAACAACAAAATATCATAATAAACAGAATAAGCAACTGAAATGCTACAACAATTGGTCGCTCTCCTGGCAAAAAGTTAAATCCTGTCCTATGTACTGGCCATGGGTATGCTTTTTCCTGGAAAATTACACGTTCTGAACACTAATGTCCTACATTGTGCATTTGAAAAGGTGGCAGCCCTAAGATGTGCAGGCGACAAAACAGCGACAATTGGGTATCCGTCATGCACATAGGTGGATTGAGGTAGTGAACTGAAGGGAACAGAACACTACAAATGGCAAAGCATCATACGTACACAGAGAAGATCATAATACAGTAGTACCGATAGCCCCCCCCCCCACAACCCCCTACCACCTCCGATACCACATCCAGGATATGAAGCAGGAGGGCAGGCTAGTCCCCACATCGCTATCCTGTGGCAACAGAGGTAGCACAATGACCAAATGTAACAGAAGCTATTGAAACCACATCCCGAACTCAGAACATACCAAGGGACACCCGAGTAACAAGACAGTCACTAGAACAGAGTGAGGATATCTGTCAATTAATTGAAGTACCGAACCCTCATGCAGGACAGGAAGGCCAGGACCCAACCCCCATAGTGTATAGACCGTGGACACCAGAAGATATCTGTAAAGTCACAGAGCGAATTCCCCATCTACAAAGTAATCGCTATTCACCATGCAATACCCCTGTATCTTCTGATCGGAAAACAAAGGGGGAATGGTGGATGGTACAGTATGTACAAGCTGTAAATCATGTAATAATACTTAGGGTAGCGATGGTGCAAGACCCACACACTATATTCAATGCTATGAACACGCCACAGAAGTATCTTACCGTGGTACATATAAGCTATGCTTCCTTTGCATTACCTATACATCCAGATAGTCCGTATTGCTTTGCATGTACATTCAGGGTAACAGATATATATATATATATATATATATATATATATATATATATATATATATATATAGATATATATACACATGGCTCTACTTTGATTCACTGAAAACTCATTTCACTGAATTTCAAAACACTCACACCAAATCGCTGAAAGCTCAAATCACTGAAAACTCATTTCACTGAATCACATTTCACTGAATGTAAGTACTGTTGGGCAAATAAGCATTATATGCCTTTCCCCACTGTAGTGCGATCCTGAAGTTAGTATATATAGTTAGGGGTTGGGGGCACAGCCCCACATTGGGGAGTGTGGGGTTGTAGCCCCCACCTACTTTTAGTTTTATATGGTTAGCTTTCAGTGAAATGAGATACATAAATATAAAAGTTAGGTAGATGGGGGGCTATGGCCCCCACACCCCCCAATGTGGGCGGCTATGTACCCCCTCACCTGCATAACTATACTAACTCCAGGATTGCACTACAGTGGGGAAGAGGGCATATACATTTTATTTGCCCAGAAGTACTTACATTCAATGAAATGTGATTCAGTGAAATGAGTTTTCAGTGATTTGAGCTTTCAGCAATATATATGGATCTAGGACACATGCTGGACTAGCATATGTCCGAATCACAAAACATCGAACACACGTACCGAAAGCGCTTAACATCAAAAGCGCTTGCAGGTATGTGTACTTAAAAAATCTACGTTTCTGCAGGGGCTTTGCCCCACACCCCACCCCTACTTTAATATTCTCACTCCGAGATCACACTACAGTGGGGAAAAGGGAATTTTCCCTTACCCGCACTGTAGTCTGATCTACAAAATAGGCACACATACATGGAAGCGCTTTTTGATGTTAAGCACTTTCGTGTATGTGTGTTCAATCTTTAATGATTGGACATATGCTAGTCAAGCATGTGTCCATATCCTATATATATATATATATATATATATATATATATATATATATATATATATATATATATCATTATAAATACACTGTCTATTGGACTGTCAGATGATATTGTGTATTTAGACCGTGCTAAAGAATTCATTTGAAAATATTTTTATTCATTTTCAAAAGAAAAACATGTATACAGGTTGTTTATGACAGTGAAGTATTTACAAATTATTTATAAACAGGTTAGCTAAAAGCAGTAAACAGATATCAACATTAAAACCAAAATAAAGTATTTACAAGGTTGTCTATTATTGACATATAATCGACTTTCTATACAATTGTTTCCTGATTATAATTTGCTACAGTCATTACTCTCCAGTATTTCAGTTACTTTTTGCCATGCTATATATAATGATGTAGTTACATTGTTGCCATGCTATATATAATGATGTAGTTGCATTGTTGCCACGCTATATATAATGATGTAGTTCTTTCAGTTCTTCCTTTAATAGTGTTCATTTCCAAGTGCGATACTGCTGACACCATATTCCTGTATTGCTTAAAAGTTGGAGAAGCTTTGGATTTCCAGGTTGATGTAATGTTCTTTCTTGCAATAGCTAGGAGAGTCCACAAGATTACATATTTTGTTCTTGGTACACAGTCAGGTACAGGTGCATTAAACAAAATAAGAGATTTAGAAATCTGGAATTTGTCATTGAATACCATTTGCAGAAAATAATGTACTTTATCCCAGTATGGTTTAATCAAATGACATTCGTAGAGCATATGTTGCCAGTCTGCTTTTATTGTTAAATCACATCTCCAACAGCCAATATTTTTAAACATAAGTTCCATTTTATGAGGGGTTACATAAGATCCGTGTATGAATTGCCATGCAAAGAGTATCCAATGTAATGACAGTGATGTCTGCTTTGGAGAGAGAAGAATTAATTTTTATCTCTATCATTTGGTACTTTCCCATAAACTGATCTATAATAGTCCCATATTTTGTTATTATTATAGGTTTTTATTTTTTATTTGTTTTATAAATAGATGATCCCCGGGATTCATGAAGCTCGGCGCAAGGCGGCGTAAGGTCTGCGCCGGTGCAGTGAATAACGGCCGCAGTAGTGCCATATGCATATTAATGAGAGTGCACGCAACCACAGACACGTCGCGTAGTGTGCGTGGCGAGCCCAGGTAGGATCGTCTGGAGGCGTGTCTAAGCCGGCATGAGGTGAGCAACCTAATGTGCTGACAGCCACGGTCCGCCCATAATAGTAATGGCAGCAGCCAGGTCCCGTGCAGAATGAAACGCCGTAGAGTATGCAACATAGTACCCGTCCCAAATAAGCGGAGAAGCAAATACAAGCCACGAAGGCTTAAGTGTACCCGTCCAAGGAGCAAAGGATACGCATAAGACCGCGTTTGTCCCGCAATGCACCGTCAGTGGTTACACTCAGAGAAGGTGTACAGCAGCATGTCAGCGCGCCGCACCGACATAGGAGCAGCGACTAAGGTCACCACCTGTCCCACTCTGGGTGGGGCAGTCTCTCTATGGGCAGTTGTGTCCCGAAAAACGTATTAAAATGGCAAATGTGCTAAGATTGTAGGACATAATGATATCCCGTATTTAATGTAATGGTAGCATGAATTGGTTATTTCTGTAACTGAAATACCTAAATGTCACAAGAAACAGAATAAGCAAACAAACTGCCACAACAATAAGCTTACAGTTAGGCAAACAAGTGAAGTTCTACGCTATATAGTGACCGTGTATGTGTCGGCCTGTAAAGTCAGATGTGAGTCCCGGAAATATCCCAGCTTGGAAACTGGAAAAGGTGGCAACCCCAGTAGCGACATGGGCATGGTCACCAGGGTTACCAGCTGTCCCAATGTGCCATGGACAGTCCCTGATTGGACAGTTGTGTCCCTGCAACAATCGGAAAAATGGAAAATGACCTCAGATCCCCTGCCAAAAATATTCCCACAATATACATGTAATAGTAGTATAAAACATATACATTTGTATATGAAACACATACATGGCATAAGAAAATGAATAAGGAACCCAAATGCTTACAGAATAAGCTTATAGTATGGCAAACAAGTGAAGTTCTGTCAACTGCACTTGCCGTGGGTATGTGTAGTCCTGCAAATTCGAAGTTTCCACATAACATGCCCCACTATGGGCATTGGAAAAGGTGCCAACCATAATGGTCACAAGCAGTAGTGAGAGTACATAGCCGGGTAGCTGTGTCGACATAACAACAGTAAGGAATCAAGATACCTTAAACACAGGCAAACATGTGCATAGCAACATATCCCACACCCAGCAACGTCTCTGTCGATACACTGGATGGCGATGTTGAAGTGTAATATCCAGAAGCAGAACCCATGCATTCAGATGTAATACACAATAGCCTCATTGTACATGTCAGTCCCACCCATGTACACCTGTGCACCCTAACCTGCTAGCATCCGTGTGCAGCTATACACCCACACACAATGTGCATACCTGAAATGTGGTAAGATGTTTGTGTTAGGCAATGCCACGCGGGCAAATCATTACCCACATGTCACCAACCCACCTCAGGTACAGATATGTAAATGGCTGCATGTGAATGTGTCTGCAGAATGTGTACATCCCGCATGTGGTATGTACCCGTCGAAACCATATAGGTTTGCATACGACACGGTGCACATAACTGTACACATGTGGACAAGTCGGGTTGTTGAACCACCGCATCGATGATTAGCTATGCAGTGAAGTCGATCACATATAGCGGAACACGTGCCTACCAAACAGGACGTCCTAACAGGGTGCTACAGGCAAAGAAGGGGAAGGTGGGACATCACATGTGGAGAGTAGTGTTGCGGACGACCAAATACACACGGTCAAGGTAAAGGGCGGAACAACATGCATATGGCGGATGGATGTTGTTCAAAAATATATATAGAAACACATATGAAGTGCCAGTTTAGACTCGAAATACTATATAATGCATTGAATTGTACCGTACAATATGGCAGTAGAACTAAGCCTGCATGTAATTGGTGAAGCTAAGCTGTAGTGTGATGGAATTCTGATCCTGGCAGTAACCAGTACAGCAGGCTTATGTCTGTCAGCATTAATTATCTGCTGGGTTACAGAACAATAAATGTATGTACATGCATAACATCACCCCTTCCCTGAGGAGGATGGCCTTGTGAGCTCTATCGAAGATAACAGTACAACCGCTTATGAGAGAGACAAAGCAGCGTATTAAGAAATTAACTGACTACTGTATCGGAACAGTCTAGGGTCCTTGAAACAGCTACAATCACAGAAGGACACTGTAATTGACAAGGTGCCTTGCAAGGCTGTGTTATTCTCATGGGAAAACATTTTAAAAGCACGACCCCAGCACCCACGTATGTATAGACTATTGTGGACCATAGTGATGGAAATGCCCTGTGACCGACCACGTCAGTAAGGTGGGCAAAAGCTGATTGTAAACACTATATAAAGAAACTGCTTACTGTATAGAGTCAGACAAAACTCTCATACTTGGACTGTATATTATTTAGCCTGCCTGTGTACACTACTAAAACTTTCTGAACCCGAGCATCCTGTGTTATTGACTGTCACTTAGAAAAGCCTACTGATAACTACAGTCTGGTTTTAACAACTTATTTGACATTGTGATCCTTGTAATCCGAATTCCCTTGGTAAGCTACAGGTCAGAGTGCATGTCTGGTTAGACATCTAGCAGGAGAATTTGCCTAAATGGTTCTTCTTGAATGAAAAGACCTCCGACTGAATTGTTGTGTGTAAAGAGGCTGTTTACTGTCTGATCTGTGGCTGAAAAGCGGAAAACTGGATCCCAAGAAGAAATCGTGCAGCCTTAAACAGGAGGCTCAGGTAAGGAGTGTTTGCCTCTTTGTCTCTATTGTAGATCAGGGACCAGACTACATTGTGTTTCTGTTAACAGTTGTGATAGCGGGTCGAAGACCTATCCACATACTGTTAAATCTGAACATAGGTCAGGGGAACACACAGCAGAGTAAATAGTCATTGTAGACACTACAGTGGATACAGGGAAGGAGACACCACGTGGTATGAGAGAAGGGTATGTAGCAGTCATGTAGAGGATATGGGAGATTATTGAAGAAACAGATCATGTGATCCGCGTTTGATGGGTGGCGTGAAGTATATGCAATCGCAGAGAGCACATAATGTGAGTTATCCAGCAAAATGGGGTAATAAATATGACATTGATGGTATATTACACAAAATATCATTACTGAAACATTGTAATCCCTGAAAATGTGATGCACATGTTCTAGGGTAAACACCTGTTCCACCCTGAGAGGGACAGTCCCTCTTTGGCCAGTTGTGTCCTGCAAACAAACCGAACAAATGGCAAATGTCCTGATATCTCAGGACAAACATTTCCCAGATATCTTTCAAAATGGTAGCATAAAACAGTAGTTTTGTATCTGGAACAACAAAATATCATAATAAACAGAATAAGCAACTGAAATGCTACAACAATTGGTCGCTCTCCTGGCAAAAGTTAAATCCTGTCCTATGTACTGGCCATGGGTATGCTTTTTCCTGGAAAATTACACGTTCTGAACACTAATGTCCTACATTGTGCATTTGAAAAGGTGGCAGCCCTAAGATGTGCAGGCGACAAAACAGCGACAATTGGGTATCCGTCATGCACATAGGTGGATTGAGGTAGTGAACTGAAGGGAACAGAACACTACAAATGGCAAAGCATCATACGTACACAGAGAAGATCATAATACAGTAGTACCGATAGCCCCACAACCCCCTACCACCTCCGATACCACATCCAGGATATGAAGCGGGAGGGCAGGCTAGTCCCCACACGTTATCCTGTGGCAACAGAGGTAGCACAATGACCAAATGTAACAGAAGCTATTGAAACCACATCCCGAACTCGTAACATACCTAGGGACACCCGAGTAACAAGACAGTCACTAGAACAGAGTGAGGATATCTGTCAATTAATTGAAGTACCGAACCCTCATGCAGGACAGGAAGGCCAGGACCCAACCCCATAGTGTATACACCGTGGACACGAGAAGATATCTGTAAAGTCACAGAGGCAATTCCCCATCTACAAAGTAATCGCTATTCACCATGCAATACCCCTGTATCTTCTGATCGGAAAACAAAGGGGGAATGGTGGATGGTACAGTATGTACAAGCTGTAAATCATGTAATAATACTTAGGGTAGCGATGGTGCAAGACCCACACACTATATTCAATGCTATGAACACGCCACAGAAGTATCTTACCGTGGTACATATAAGCTATGCTTCCTTTGCATTACCTATACATCCAGATAGTCCGTATTGCTTTGCATGTACATTCAGGGTAACAGATACAGCCATACCCGGCTATCGCGGGGATACTGTGAAAGTGCAATGATATTCCCACAGGAGATGGCTAGCTACATTCCGGTGTTAACTCCATCTGGGGCCAGTCAAGTTCTACTTTATGTGGATGATATTCTGCTTGCGGCCCCTACCCAGCAGCAATGTATGGAAGATACAATAGTATTATTGAGATATTCAGCAGAACAGGGACATAAAGTAAGCAAGCATAAATTGCAACTACAGAGAATACAGGTCAAGTACCTGGGATATGTGGTATCCAAGTAGGGTAGAACATCACATGACGATAGGAAGGTAGCAATTTCATAAGCACCCAAGCCAACTAACAAGAAGGGAATGAAGTCCTGTCTGGGCCGACTAACATTTGTCAAAGCTGGTTACCAAACAATGCTTTGGAATCCGCTGTATTGTCTGCCTTAATCTTTAATACACCTATGGCAGCACAACACATACTACACTGGATTACAGTAGCAGAAACAGCTGTCTGCAGACTAGAGCGATTGATAGCTTCAACATCTGTAGTAGGTCTCCTGAATAATCATAACACATGTTGTCAGACTGTAGATTGTAAGCGGAGATATATGGCGTCAGTCTTGATGCAACAGCATGGAAGTAAGCAACGCTACATAGCTTACTACTCATTGCAGTTGGACACTGTGGCATGGTCAGTGCCACATTGTGTACAGGCAGTTGTTGTAGCACCCATGGCAGTACAGGCCCCGGCCTTAATGTTACTAGACCACCCTCTCACTGTGAGAATGTCTCATGCTGTTGCGATCAGTCTGCTGCAAGAGAAGATAGCATTCCTGACCCGTGCTAGACATTTGTCTTGTTTGACCATACCACTGAGTCAACCTCATATGGTGATTGAACGTTGTACAACATGAAACCTATCAACGTCACGTCCGACACCTGTGTATGGCCCACCACACAGTTGCCTATACGAAATGGATTAAATAACTACACACAGACATGATATCACTGATATACCCTTAGATGATGCAGAGGTGACAGTTAATATGCGGATCATGTAGACAGAGTCCTACAGGAACGAATCAAGTAGGTTATGCAGTAGTTATTGATAATGACATTGTAGACGCCCAAACCCTGCAGCATAACGTGTCTGCTCAAGCAGCAGAATAGATAGCTTTAACACGTGCTTGTATTGTAGCGGAAAACTGATGTGTGGACATATGTCCCGATAGTCAGTATGTTGTCTGTACAGTGCATGTTTATGAGCAGCAGTGGAAGAATAGGGGAATGATAACATCCACCGGTAAACCGATTAATCATGCAATTGATCTTGAATGCATTAGACTCCATTCAGTTACCCACTAAAGTAGGTAATTGTAAATGTGCAGGTCATAGAAAGCAACAGGATAACAGTAGGAAAGGTAAGGCATGAGCTCATGCATCTGCAAAACAAGCAGCCTCACAGTTGGAAAGTGTTTGTGTGAATGAGGAATGACAAACCTCAGACAGTTTAGATGTAGAAATTTTACAAACAATGCAAACATCAACTACGAAAGCAGAAAAGCCGGCGTGGGTATGGCGAGGAGCAATCCTTGAACACGGACTGCACATATCCACAGTGATAAAGCCAATATTAACGTCTAATGTATTCAGATATGCGGCTTTGTGGAGCCATGGGTAGAGACATGTCTCAACAGGGGATGGTACATTTGGTTAACAGAATACCCTAACATACGGAATTACGAACCACATACAAACATCATGAGCAGCGTGTCACATTTGCAGTAGATATCATGCACAGGGAGCATTTAAACCGAAGGGAGTGAGTTTACCTACACCACCATAACCGTTCCGTACTATTTGTATGGAGTTCATACATCTGAATAAATGTGAAGGAACAAATACTGTTTAGTGATTACACATATATATAATCAAAATGGGTAGAAGCATTCCCAACCATGAATCCGGATGCAGCAGCAGTGGCAAAGGTGCCAGTAAAATAAAGTATCCCTAGATCTGGCATGCTGTAAAGAAGCTACAGTGACAATAGAACACATGTATTGAACCAGACAATCACGCAACCTGGGGGATTATTTTGTATTTCCATGAATGTAAATTGCATGTACAACCCACAGTCAGCATGACTGCTGGCGCCGTAAAATGGGATCCCGAGAAATAAGTAGAGGAGGTTGGTGGGTGACATCCAGACGAGTTACAAGTGCTGGCCACCTCTAGCATTGCTGAGCAAGACAACAGTTCCAAATGTAAAGTGCTGCACCCACTTAGTAGTATGTGGAATGGCATATCATGTGCCAGAGTGGAAAGCTGTCATGCCTGCAGAGCAGGTCGATGGCTCATTAGCAGGTGACATGAGAGGATTGGCAAACAATAACACTGTTCTTCAGTTAAAGTCTTTTACAGATAAAGAGCAAGCGAAGACGGACGCATAGCTGACACCAGTATCCTGTGTGTATGTCACTGTTATCCAAAGAACATTATTGGCAAGTGGAAAGTGTGAAGGTCTGTACCAGGTACTGTTGGCAACGCCTACTGCAGTAAAGTTTGCAGAGAGGTCGTCCTGGGTCCACCTCACATTTTTCAAACCGGTAAAGGATATCAAGTCTGATTGACATCTTGTAGCTGATATACCATAGAGCCTGAATCACCCGGGCAAGACTGTATAACAATACAAAGCAACCCCAAAGACATTTTGTTTGCTGTCCTAATGATTATATACCTATTAACCATGTTTGTGTTTACTTTACATTTGCTGGGACTTTACCTGCATATAACTACACGGATACAAATACTGATACGTGATGAACTGGCCACAGAGTGTCTTCCACACTTCAACAAATACCTAGGCATGACGCGTGTGCATATACAGACTATGAACACTTTAAATCGCTGTGTTTGTACTGCCATACCTACATCATATGGAGGACTTTCGATGCATGTTGTCCCCTTGGGGATAGATTGAGACTTGTGAATATTTACACTTTGATAGAGGTTCTGTGAGATCACAGGACAACGTGGCACTGTACTTACCTGTTACACAAAAAGGAATTGTATGTTATCATAAACATGATACAGTTTCAGTTGGTGGGAGTATTTGTAACATAACTGTGTCTTACGAATGTCATATAACAGCCAAAGATCACAGTACTACTTGTAGCACCATTCATTATTTGTATTGAAACATCATGAGAACAATGTGGAAGGATGTGCAGAAACATCCTGAATTGTATAAACAGTCCTCTGTTAGAGACAGGAAAATGTTACATGCAGAGGTAACCCGCATCAGTAGTAAAGTAGAATATTGTTATGTTGTTTGTGGGAAAAAGCATATCAATGGTTACCTGGGAATTGGTCCGGCAGTTGTTATTTGGGTTATCTGGCTCCAGTCACATGACATACTGCACAATTGCCTCTGGGTGCGAAACGAACTATAACACATATAGCTCGAAGAACTGGGAACACAGTCGAGAAACCTAATAATCCAGTGGGTGAAATGGAAGCTGTTCTGACATTCCAGTCTTCTGCAAGAGATAAAGGAATATCGATTCATATGGACTTGAGTGACAGCGTCATAACCTGGGCTGGAACACTCCCAGCTTGTGGAGTAGTGAAATCAATCAGGAACAGAGGAAGTTATCAAAACCTGTCGGAGGAATGATGAATGTGACTTTCCGCTCTTGAACTTGTGACTGATGAACTGGATGCAATGAGAACTGTTGTGTCACAAAATGTAATAGCGCACGACTGCACCGTGGCGGCAAGAATTGGTACGTCTTGGCGCTTATTAAAGAAGATCGCTGTGTCCAACTACCACATGAAAAGACCAAAATCAACGCTCACCTAGAGGTAATACAGCAGGTGTCATCCATGGCGGAACCAGGCCCAAACCCACTGACGAACCATTTCCACAAACCATTTGGTGGATGGGGTCAGTCATACTGAATATCATGATTGCCATTTGTGTTGTTCTGCTCATATTGGGAGCATGTGTCTATTGCGGGATACTTTGCATGTAAGTATTAGTCAGGGACTCTGGCGACATATCTGTACCCGAGACTATGTATCAACACCTGTAGTGGTATTTGTCAATAGAAAATGCAAACCTTCTTGAAATGTACAACAAATTACTTGCCTAGTTAAACGTTCCAGAGAGGAAGAGGCTAGGGAATGAAATAATGTTGTATATGTTTCTGGATAGAATAGAAGCAATCAAAGGAGGGAGAATGTTAGCAAAATACATATTTAAACATATATATGACGTGCAACTTTAGAAGCAAATAGTGTATAATGCATATTATTCTATCTTACAATATGGCAGTAGAGCTTATCATGCATGTAATTGCCTGTAGTGTAGCTGCAGTGTGATTGAACCCTGACCCTAGCAGTAACCAGTGCAGCAGGTGTATGTCATTCAGCATTAGTCATCTGCTCGGTTAGAGAATAATACATGTATGTACAGGTATATCTGTCATCCTTCCACTGAGGAGGATAGGCTTGTGAGCTCTAACACAGAGTACAGCTGCTCAGCAGAGAGACAAAGGAACCTAGTAGGAAATGGAGTGAAGACCGGATCTGAACAGTGTTGGAACCGTGACAGAGCAGAATTTACCGAAGTACAGTCTAATTGAATATGTGGCTCAAGGTTGTGCTATCCTCATGGGAAAACATTTAATAAGCATTACCTGAGCACTGTTGTAGGAATACAACGTTGTGGACTCTAGCGATGTAAATGCCTTGTGACTGACCACATCATTAATGTGTGCAAAAGATGATAGTCTACACAATGCTCATACAGCTGTAACATGTATAGAGTAAAACAAATGTCTAAACTTTTACTGCATAGTTCTTTGCCTCCTGCTGCACAGTAGTAAAACGTTATTAATCTCAGCTTCCTGTGTTATTGACTGTCATTTTGAAAATATGAATGAGTGTTACAGTTTGATTTAAACAACTTAATTGACAGATGTGTACGTTCTAGCATGGGAATAGGTCAAGCCAACCATCACAATGTCCATGTGTACCACATACAAACAGCCAGTAACACGCAGTAGTAGTGCATGAAGGCATACATGACTGTGGGAATAGTACAGGACATATGGCACGCCAAGTGCAGATGCATGACACAAACCCCAGGATGGGTGTCCCTGCAAAGAGGAACATGTGCCAACCACACCTCCCACAGATGTACGGCAATAAAACACATGGCAAACAAACAGAAACACTACTGTCCAACACACAACTGCAACGGAGCCTGGTCAAACACCAACATGAAGCATGCACAAACGGGAACTTGTGTAATGTTTGCCTTAACACCCCCCCATAGGCCAAAAAGAATAGAATGGACATATGCATGTAATGTTGTGAAGGATGTGTGGTAGTCCTCAGTATCACAGTGTTAGGGACACAGATACACTGTCATCAACTGTGACGTATGTGCACTGTACACAGCATACCTGCATGTAATACAGAGGACAATCATGTGCCACAGAAATATACACTGGAGAAAGAGTATAGGGGATAGACAATTGTAAATGTGACAAACTATGAATATAGGTTCATACGTCCATAGGTACAGGGTAGGCCATCGTCCCAGGTTCAGCCATAACACTACACCATAGTTAGGATGACTTTGCCAACCTTCTGTGCTTCAGATAAAATACTCATGATATTGCTGTACCTCTGTCAAGCAGTGATAATGATGTAATCCCTGGCCTATACCTGCAATTCTCCATCCAATGGACAACATACCCGCGAACAAGGCTGGGAAGGATCTCTGTCTCACATGTACTGTGATGTAGATCCACAGCATTATGAGTGTCTGGGTGATATATGTGTCACTCAAACACATCCCATTAATGACCATGACAAGGTAAATGTCACCTGCCCTAGTGGTTCTGAGGGATGCAGATACAGTAGGTGAAGCATACACATGACATATGGGTTGACATGGCCTCGTATGTCAGGCACAGGTCAACACTAAACAGCAGGTATGTGACGTAATGTGGCAGGGGTCCTACAAGTGGGGCAGCATTACACAAAATGATGTCATCCTGCATCTGTACAACAATTAACCTATGAGGGCTTCCCAGCTGCTGTAGGTGTATGGTCAGATACAGTCTGAATGGGGCAATGTAGTAAATCCTAGGTGTAACACGTAATGGGTACAAGGAGACAATGACCTAGCCTGATGTAGATGTGAATCCCTGCACAAACAGGTGGGCAATGTAGAAGTCCCACACAACCACGATAACAGCGTGTGTGTTGAATGAATGGTGACCGACAAACTCTGTCCCCTGATCCCTGGTAATCACCCTGTGCTGAGTGGACAGCCACCTATATGCTGGACAGGGGTGACCTAGTAGTTCTCCACAGGTATGATGTTGCATTACTTAGCATTTAGCTGTGGGACATGTCCCCTGACAGCAGATATGCATATCTGGGAGGCCCCTTCGAAGGATATCTGTGTCAGATGTCCGTCCCACTATGGCACCTGTTTTGCAGTCATCTACAAACAATGTTGCCCAGAAAACCCCTGTGTGTGCCTGTACCGTGGAAATGTAGATGTATGACAGGAGTGGACCCACGGAAGGGCCCCATGGGACACCACTTGCGACAGGCAGTAGGTCTGACATGCTGCCAGCAACTATGACCATGTGGGTTGTGTCACATAGACAGTTTACAACACATTCTGTGATGTACGTGTTCACATCCCAGCCAATGGGTTTATCAACGATACCTGAGGGGGGTAATGTGATGAAGGCCTTTGCCAGGTCGAGGTAGGCTGTATGGACTGCAACACCCCCATCAATGGCCTCGGTGACTGTCCCGGAAATGTCAACCATGCTTTAAAGGCATGAACCGCCCCTGAACAAGACAAACCGTGTTGGATGCAAAGTATGTATGTCCCCTATGCAGTCATATCTGAGCAGCAGTATGATCCCTCCACATGTCTTTGCAGATAGGTCTCCTCATGGTAATGGGACAGTAATAACCAGGCTCAGTGGAGGCATTGGCCCTGTGACATGGGACTACAGTTGCCATGCGACACAACCTGGGTACCTTACCTGAGGTGAGGCTACAAAGAAATAGCTGTCCTAACTGTGGGTCTAATTCCTCAATGAGATAGTGGAGTACACAGTGGTGTCACCAGCTAGTCTCATGGATGCTATGTCCACTACCCTGGAGAGAGCATGTCCCACCTGTGTGTCACAGAACATTTGGTGACCACAAACCGCTGGTACAGACATCTCCTCATGTGTGGGGGAGGGTGTGGAGATGTCCTTACTGGACTTGTCAGCCTGTATGTTGGCAATGTGTGTATGTTGAGTAAACTCCACCTCTTTGTGAACCCAGTCAGAGCATATGTGGGAGTGACCTCACAGGTGTTGTGCATAGCAACTGAAGGTGGTATGATTGTCAGCCAGGTCCATGTAGGTATATCTGTGGAATGTGCCCTGGACCATGGCACGACAGTGTGTAACTCTACACATATGATGACCAAGGGTGTCATACCTCACAAGGTGTCTGCTCCACCTTGTAGTAGCCACCTCCTCATGTTGTACATCCTGTGTATGGCTGGGGTACACCACACTGGATGCTTGGCATTGGTACAATGAACCACAGTTGGGTAAGTGAATGCCTGGTTCATGCAGTCCTGTAGGTACTGGTAGATGGCAAATGTGATTGATGCAGTGGCTGCAGTACTGTCGACCACTGGCTCAGGGTCCTTAAAGGAGACCACAGTAGTGTGCAGAAATGTGTAGTCTGCCTCTGAGCAAGCAATGTGTATGGTAACTGGCAACACTCACAGCAACGGATGCCAATAGCAGAAGCCAATGTCCAAATAACATAGATTAACTTCTGCATGACAATATGTCTTATGATACATGTATTGGCACGTGTGTGCTAATTACAATTGCAAATGGCCGGTAAGACTGGCCTAAAGTTCCCGTGATGTACACAGTCTGGAGGTGTTGTTCCGATAATAAAGTGGCAATACCTCCCAATCGTGACCTCTGGGTATGAAAGTGGTTGTTAACCTGCAACATTGGATGTACACCATTGGGTTCTGGTGTCGGAAGACATGGTTCCTGTAGCACTACACAGTATGGGTAGTCAAGCAGACATCCGCGATTGCTGAACACACAGCATCAGTGAAACCCACTGCTCACAAGGACACAGTCCGACAAGCTCTACACTTTACATATGCGCAGTGGTGTCCATTGTAGGACCCAAAAATTGTCTAAAGAACAGAATGATGTCTTATTTCAATGTGTACCTGAACTCATTGTCATCACAGGTACACATATGCACCGCAAGCATGTTTAATGTTGCTGATAGCTGTCCATGTAATGCAGCACAGATGCACAGAAATACCCAGGGTACCGGGTCCATAGAACTGCATCCACATCACAGTCCTGCACACATGAAGGATGTGTAATGGCTACTGTCGATTGTTGCAGTCAAGGGATTCTGGGTATGTAGACTCTGGGCTCGGTGTTATTTCATGAGCAATCCTTTGTCCGCCCGTGGGAGGGATGTGTGCATAGCACCTGCCTTACTCTCTGCTAATAATGCAAACCATCCACCGGAGAATGCTAAATGCAGGTGTGAAATGTGTACAGCCCTATACTAGTGTCCAGTAGGCAATTGCCATGGATGGACAACCGTATGGCCAAGATGGCACCCACAACTGCAAACCCGGGTAAATTACACAGCCGCGGTAAGGCATAACACAGGAAATACACATAGGGACTACAGTTGACATTCCACATACAAAGCCGGACCGTCGTGCCAACACCGGCGTACACAGCACTCAATCTGCCAGCAACAGAATGAGGAGCACCAGCTACCATACAGCGGAACAGATGTGCGACCTGTGGAACACATACTAATGGCACACACACAACGTCAAGTAGGATATGTAAACTATGGCATTCCCACCTATGAAGACAACATGGTTAAATGACTACATAGGTGATCAACATGTTCCGGTGGTGTTATATTGAAAATACAGTGACGGATATGTCCCATTGGGATGTCTGAGGTTTATATGAAGCAGTTGCTAACCAGCATCTTTGGATGTATGACATTTGTTCACAGTACTAAATCACCTGGTTATGTAGCACCATGTAGAATGGGTAGTCAAACAGACGTCCGCGATTGGGGAACATACACCAGCAGTGAAAAGCACTGGGCAGGTGGACACAGTCCAGCAACATCTAATTTGACATATGCATCGGTGTCCATTGTAGGACCCAAAATTCCATTCATTGAATGCCTGCTAGCTTCCTGCATTACTCCACGTGATCTCATTGTCGTCACCCGTCACAGGTACACATATGCACATAGCGTGTTCAATGTTGATGATAGCTGTCCATGAAATGCAGCACACATGCACAGAAATACCCAGGGTACCGGGTCCATAGAACTGCGTCCACATCACAGTCCCGCACACATGAAGGATGTGTAATGGGTACTGTCGACTATTACAGTCAAGGGAGTCTGGGTATGTAGAATCTGGCCTCGGTGTTGTTTAGCAGGCAATCCTTTGTCCCGCCCGTGGGAGGGATGTGTCGTAGCACCTGCCTTACTCTCCACTAATAATGCAAACCATCTACGGAGAATGCAAAATGCAGGTGTGAAATGCGTACAGCCCTATACCAGTGTCCATTAGGCAATTCACATGGATGGACAAGCGTATGACTAAGATGGCACCCATAACTGCAAACCTGGTGGAATTACACTGCCGTAGTAAGGCATTACACAAGTAATACACATAGGGACTACACTTGACATTCCCCATACAACAAACACAGAGAACCAGCCGATGAAGTCCAAAGCAAAGACGAGGTACTGTAGACACCGTCAGTGACCACTCAGAGCACACTAGGAATTAAATGCAGTCACCATAGTTTATTGAAGCTCTTTTCGTCTGCTTCATAAGCAGACTTATTCAGAATACATACAATGCAGTCCAACCTACTACATTTAAAACCCTTAATTGGTCAGTAAATTAGATGTGCTAGGTATTAATTACATGCCTTAAAGGCAAACAAGCAAACAAACTTTACTTGGGTTACAGATTCCACACAGTGAGGACATCAGACATTGCTTGAAGGTACATTCTTCATAGAAAATAGAAATATATGTATATATATGAAAGATGAACCAACATAATGTTTTCCAAATGTCTGACTGTGTAAGCTACATATATATGTTCTACGGATTGTGCCAATATATTAAAGAACTGCAGACAACTAGTAATATAAATGAACCATAATATATACAGATAAACCGTATGATTATGACTAATGTAAAATAGACCAGCGAAATGTAAAGATTCACAATGTGGTAATGTAAATATTCATTTAGAAGGTTACTTAAATAAATCAATTCAGACATCCATGTCAAAATACTAACACAAGGCCAGCGAGGTGCTTGCCCTCACATGTACTGGGATGTTGTTCCACAGCATAGTGAGTGTCTGGGTGATGAATCTGTCCCACCAACACGTTCTATTAATGACAGTGTCAAGGTGTCGTCACCTGCCCTTGTGGTTCTGAGGGATCTAACTTCTTTAGGTGAAGCATAGTCATCAGATCTGGGTTCGACATGGCCTTGTATGCCAGGCACAGGTCACCTCTGGGCAAGTGGTATGCAACTGTATACAGCTGGAATTCTTTCAGTTGGTCAGTATAACACATATTCCTGAGACCCTGCATCTGTTTGTCGATGAACTGTTGGTGCCTTTCCAGCTGCTGCAGGTGTCGGGTCAGATACATTCTGAACGGGGCATTGTACCCAATCATAGGTCTAATGAGTGATGAGTACAAGGGGACAATGAGCTCCCCTGATCTAGATGTGAATCCCTTCATGATGATGTGGGCAATGTGGAAGGTCTACCTAACTTCACGTTAACAGCGTGTGTGTCTATGAGCGGTTAACAACAACCCGGGTCCCCAGATCCCTGGTAACTCCCTCTGTGCTCAGTGGATTGCCACCTATATGGTAGCTAGGGGTAACCTTGTTCTTCTCGAAGGGTATGACTATGCATTTCCTGGCATTTAGCTGTAGGCCATGTCTCTGGCACCACTTATCCCACATCTGTGAGGCACTCCTGAAGGATATCTGTGTCAGATGTGTGTCTGACTATGGCACCAGTTTGCAGTCATCTGCAAACATTGTCACCATAACCCCCCTGTGTTTGCTTGTACTTTGGAAACGTAGATGCTGAAAAATAGTGGACCCAGGACTGAGCCCCATGGGACACCACCTGTGACTGGCTGTGAGTATGACATGGCGCAAGCAACTATGACCATGTGTGTTCTGTGACTTAGCCAGTTTGCAACCCATATGGCGATGTATGGTTCACGTTCAAGATGACGGGTTTATCAATGATACCCGAGGGGGGTATTGTGTCGAAGGCCTTTGCCAGGTTGAGGTAGGCTGTATGGACTGCTTTACCCTCATCAATGGCCTTGGTGACTGATCCTACAAAGTCAAACACGTGTAAAAGGCATGATCTGACTTTGACCAAGCTAAACTGGGTTGTATCCAAAGTATGTGAGTCCCCTATGTCTTTATCTATGAGTTCCATTATGATCCTTCTCCATGGCTTTGCAGATAAGGCTTGTCAAGCTAATGGGATGGTAATAACCAGGGTCAGTGGAGGCACCATCTATGTGAAGTGTGACTACAGGCGCCTTGTGCTACTACTGCATTGCGTATCCTGAGGTGAGGCTAAGATTAAACAGCTGTCCCTAAGTGTGGGTTTAATTCCCCATAGAGTTCATGGACTATACAGCTGGGACACCATCTGGTCCCATGGATGCTGTGTTGGCTGCCTTGGAGACAGCATTTCCCACCTGTGCGTTAGAGATGTTCCAGGATCTACATGTCTCTGGTACAGATATCTTTCCATGTGTGGGGAGGGAAATGTTAGCACTGAACATGTCAGCCAGTATGCTGGCAATGTATGTAGGTTCAGTCATCTTCACATCATTGTAGAACGGTTTGAGCATATCTGGGAGTGTCCTCCCAGGTGTCCAACATAGCTAAAGAGGGACTTATGAATGTCTGTTGAGTCCTTGTTAATTTCTCTGTTGAATTTCCCCTGGATGATTTCATGACAGCTTGTAGTTCTTCACATATAATGAGCAAGGGTGTGTTACCTTACAAGTATTCTGCTTTAACTTGTAGTATCTACCTCCTGTCGTTGTAGAGCTTGTTCATGGCTGGGGTCCACCAGACTGGATGCTTGTCTGTGATACAAAGAGTCTCAGTTTTGTATGGGATTGCCTGATCCATGCAGTCCTGTAGGTGCTGGTGGAAGGCATATGCGTGATTCAGCGGTTTGAGTGATGTTCACCACTGGCTCAGGGGCCTTAAAGGAGACCACAGTAGTGTTCAGAAGTGTGAAATCGGCTTTTGAGAAAGGCATATGTATGGTAACCGCACCACTGTACACATGGAACATCATGGCAATACACCGCGGCTGGATGTGGGTAATGCTGGACATACCCACGGCAGGCGTGGCGTTCAGTCCGATGCCGAGGGACCACACATAGCCGACCTTAGGCATAGGCCAGGTAGGCAGCCGTCTAGGCGTTGCTCTACTCGGGGCACCTTTCCAGACTGTATTTGGTGTAGGTAGACCAGGAGGTGGGGAGCGGGTGATGTGGCGGTGGCAACCTCTGCCTAGGGCACCACTTAACCTAAGGCCACTCTTCCCGTGGGTAATACAGCAGTACCCACACCCAGGCCTTGGTCATTGCTAGTATGGCATATCATCTATGGCAAGAAACCATATATTCCCAGACATAATGGCACAGCATAATGCCTGTCCGCACGCAAGCGCAGACATCACCAGCGGCGGTCTTGAGCGCGTACTCTGGCGAGATGTCCGTTACCAATGTCGACATTGTCTCGCTTTGTGAAACAAACTCCACATAGCGATTCAATACTAAACAGCGGCGGAGAACCCGATGTCCCGTGGCTGAGCTGTTCAACCTGTTCCGCCATGTTAAATGTGTAGCACAGCGGAACTGGCCCAAACCAAACAGCGGACATGTCTGTGGCTCAGTGAAAGCCGTCACACAATGGTAAACCCATGTAATATTGCGACACAGGTCATACATACCGAGGGTTAGTAATGGAAATAGGTCATTCGACCAGACCGTGCAATTAGTATAACAAGATCTACTGGGTACACGGCCAATCGCCTACGGTTATGAATAATTGGGGGGTGACATGGTATCATGACACGGACAAAAGCCCATGTGACTCATCTAACATTCGTACGGTCAGGGCAGTTCCGTACACTGGACAAGACCAAACCCAAAGCACCACAGCAACACCCTGACAATGAAGGCCTGTATGCGTGGGGATATAAGCACCTGTCATCTGAACATCCCTGCGGTCACGACATATGCATCCTGGGCCATGGCGGGGAATAAGGAATGTTTAACATGCAGTACCGCACCTTTCCCAGCAGGAGAATGGATGCCTGTGGCGTGCGTGAGTGCGGGGGATATGTAAATGTACTTAAGTACCATGGGTATGCATATTAATGACACCGAACAGCTAGCGTGTAGTGGTCACAGTAACCAGCAAGCGTGAATGCAGTCACGTTTGAATTACGACTATAGAACATATAGATGTGAGCGATATGCGTATGCTTCCATGCTGCAAAGACTGTTACATGTATAAAGTTGTAAGTGCGTTCTGCACCGTCCGTCAACGGATCAGACATATGTTACGGAATAGTCACAACTAACACAAAACCGTAACCACACAGACCCAGTAAACATATATAAACAGAATACGGATATGCATGTGCGCCTGCGTAACCCTGATTAGAAATCACGGTGTGGCGTGTGCGTGTGTGATCCACTGGAAGCAGGGAAGGTTAAGGATGTGTCCTCCACTCATTTACATTCATAATTGTAAAATATATGCTTAAATAGTACTTATTGATTCCATGCTTTGGAATCGTAATGCTACAATTATACACATTGATATCAAATATCCTGATCAACACACTACATTCTAAGGTTTACTCACAACAATTATCAACTATGTTTCAAGATACTGATTGTATTGACCAATATTGTATTTATATTAACACATTGTTGTCGTATTATTGTTTCCATGTAGTAATGTATGCAACACTGATTTGTATATGTCACGTTATAATCAAGACTTGGAGCACTGTCCACTTAACTATGAGCAGGTTTATTGATTATTTGACTTTAAACTGACTCTGAAGGAAGTGTATAAGGGACGACTATGTAATGCATTTCGTACTCCAACGATGCCCCATGTTAGTAGGTGAAAGAGCTCAGTATCTTTTGACTGTGGAGTCTATCGTTTTTGTCATTGTCTGTTTTGGCCAATATATGTTCAATAATATGTTTATGAAGATGGGCAGGGCCTTAAGGTTTGCTGTATTTCCGCTTACTGGCACGTGGATATAGATAGGCCAGGTAATACATAATATGGGTAGTCAAGCAGACATCCACGATTGGGGAACAGCGGCAGTCAAAACCACTGGCCAGATGGTGACAGTCCAACACGTTCTACACTTTACATATGCACATCGGTGTCCATTGTAGGACTCCAAAAATTGATCCATTCGCAATACTAACCAGCTGCGATCGACCCAGACAGTGACAGCTGTGACTACGGCACAATAGACATATGCACCACCAGCATGTTTTAAGGTTGATGATAACTGTCCATGAAATGCAGGACATATGAACAGGAATCCCCAGATTGTGGTGTCCATAGAAGTGCGTCCACATCCCAGTCCGCACACATGAAGGATGTGTAATGGGTACCGTGAGGGTTGCAGCCATGGGATCCTGGGTATGCAAAATGGGGCTCGGTGTTGTTTGGCAGATAATCCGTTGTCCGCCCGTGGAGGGCTGTGGGTATACCTCCTGCCTTAGTCCCCAGTAACGATGCAAAGCATCCACTGCGTAATGTTAAAAGCTGGTGTGAAATGTGTTCCAGCCCTATATCAGTGTCAGTAGGCAATCCCCATGGATGGACATGTACGACCAGATAGCGCGTGTAACTGGAAACCAGGTGGAATTACGCAGCTGCGGTGTAAAAGCATAACACAGGACATACAGATAGGGACTACAGTAGACACTCCCCATACAAAGTCAGACCGCTGCGGTGCGGCGACACAGCACTTTCGATCTGCCAGCAACAACATGAGGATCACTCGCTTCCATACTGCGGAACAAATGGGCGACCTGTGGAACACATACTAATGGCACACTAACAACCTCGACTCCGAAGGTCATACGATGTTTCAACACTAAGCGTTCCCGCATATAACGAACATCCTTCAATGAATAAATAGGGTATGCATGTTCTGGCTGTTTTATATTGACAATACAGTGGCGTATATGTCCTACCAGGTCTTCTGAGGATTACTTAAAGCAGTTGCCAACCTGCAGCATTACATCAATACCATTTGGGTTAATCATTGGTAGAACATGGGTTTCGTAGCACAACATAATATGTAGTCAAACAGACATCTGCGATTGGGGAACATACAGCAGCGGTCACAACCACTGGCCAGATGGACACAGTCCAACATGTTCTACATTTTACATATGCACATTTGTGTCCATTGTAGGACCCAAAAATATTTCCTTTTGCAACGCCAACTGGGTGCGAGCGGAAGACCAAGATGAACTACAGCCGTGACTACGGCACAGCTACATATATGCACCGCCAGCGTGTTCAAGGTTGATGACAACTGTCCATGCAATGCGGGACATATGCACAGAAATCCACAGATTGTGAGTCCACAGATGTGCGTCATCCCATTCCAGCACACATGGAGGATTTGCTATGGGTACTGTCGGGGTTGCAGCCATGGGATCGTGGGTATGCAGAAATGGGTGTTGGAGATGATTGGCAGATGATCCATTGTCCGCCCGTGCGAATGTGGTACAGAACATGCCTTACCACCCACCAATACGACAATCATCACCGGAGAATGCTACATGCAGCTGTGAAATGGGTACAGCCCTACACCAGTGTCCAGTAGGCATTTCCCAGGATGGACAAGCGTCACGGACAAGATGGCACCCATAATAGCAAACCTGGTGGAATCACACAGCCGTGGTAAGGCATAACACAGGAAATACAGATGGAAACAACAGTAGACACACCCGTAGACATCCGTCCTGCCGCGAATCCCAGTGTACACAGCAGCCAGGGTGCTAGCAAGTATGTGGGGATCACCCGCTTCCTCCAGCGGAACATACGGAGACCTGTGGAACACATATTAATGGCACACCAACAACGTCAACTAGGAAGGTCATACTATGGTTAAAATATGGCGTTCCACACATAAATAACATATTGTCATGAATAAATAGGTTCTACATGTACTGGCTGTGTTATAATGACAATACAGTGGCGGATAGTTCACAATGGTACCTCTGAGGATTACTTAAAGCGGTTGCCAACCTGCAGTACTACAGTAACACCATCTGGGTAAATTGTGGAAGGACACGGGTTCCGTAGCACTACATAATATGGGTGAGCAAACAGACATCCGGGACTAGGAACATCTGACAGTCAAACCCACTGGCGAATGGACACAGTCCAACATGTTCTACACTTTACATATGCACATCGGTGTCCATTGCAGGACCCAAAATTTCTCCTTAAGTAAGTGTGGGCGGCATGCTGCGATCGTGTGAACCAGAAGAGGTGACAGCCGTGACTACGGCACAGGTGAATATATGCACCACAAGCGTCTTCAGGGTGATGACAACCGTCCATGAAATGCAGGACATATGAATAGGACTCCCCAGGTTGCTGCATCCATACCGTCGTTCACATCCCATTTCCGCACACATGAAGGGTGTGCAAGGGGTACTGTCGAGGGTTGCAGACATGGGATCGTGGGTATGCAAAAATGGGTCTCGGTGTGGATTGGCAGATGATTCGTTGTCCCGCCTGTGCGCGTGGACGGGCCATGGCATAAGGCGCATATCTGCGTTACTCCACTAATAATGCCGATCATCCACGGGAAATGCAGAATGCAGCTGTGAAATGTTTACAGCCCTATACTAGTGTCCAGTAGGCAGTTCCCATGGATGGACAAATGTACGGCCAAGATGGAACCCATAGCTGCAAACCTGGAGGAATCCCACAGCTGTTGCAAGGCATATCCCAGGAAATACAGATAGGGACTACTGGTTTTGCAGACACTCCCATACAAAGCCAGACCGCTGGGCAGATACCGGGCGTACAGCACTCAATCTGCCAGCACATCAATGGGGATCACACGCTTCCATACAGTGGAACAGATGGGTGACCTGTGTAAACATACCAATGGCACAATCTCAACGTCGGCTGGGAATGACATACGATGGTCAAACTATGGCGTTCCCACCAATGAAAGACATCGCCGGTGAATTAATAGGATTGATGTCAATAGACCATGGCAAACACCCAATGAACAGGAAAGACTTGCTGGCACCCTATGGCCACCAAACCATGTCACACATGGGTAGATGGAACAGTCAACTTAAACATTTAGTCCACGACCGTGTCGCATATGGTATCAAGGTTCTTCATTAGACGTAAGCATGTGGCGCGCTATCACCCATAGGCCCGATGAGACTTACACATAACATGGAAGTATCCAGAAGCTTAAATGTCCACCCTACACTTCCATTTGTCACTTTCTGTCACGAACAATGAACATGTAGCCACAGCATAGACAGCACAGGCGCTACTTCAACGCAAACACACATCACCGTCAGCATCACAGAAGCATACTATGAACACACGTATTACATGATATTGTACTATGAAACACAAACAAACTAGCAACCTCGGCAAGCATAGTCCCCGTAGTTCGACACGTCACAAGACTTCTTCACATTTAAACAGTTTATTATAACATGCAGCGTTTTCATTGTTTCCACAACGTCTGCAGACAAAAAGCAAAGTTAAATCTAAGAGAATGTTCACAATCAACAATCTGAGTCTTAACAAGATTTTATATATCACACAAGGATTGTTGATTGTGAACAGACTAAATTTGCTTTTTTCGGTAGTTAGAAGTTGTCAAAACATGAAACACACACACACTGTGAGGCAGATTTGGGCGGACGAACCCTGCAGCCTATCTACATGAACTCACTACAGTATGAAGTATATTTACAGAACGGCTACTGAGTTTACTGAACAGAGCGCCTGTCAGAGGCATACTTGTAGGCTGGTGACATCAATTAAGCCAAGACAATAGTTGGCAATAGCCAAGGTATGTGTTATGGAGCCGTCTAAAAGCATGTTCATTCGTGAGAGCAAGCAGCTGGAAACACACCACACACACACACACACACGTGAAGGGACAGGAGACGAACCTAAGCCTATCACACATGAGCTCACTACAGTATGGTAGCATTTACAGAGCGTGCTACCGAGTTTACTGAACGAAGTAGCTGTCAGAGGCATGCTTGGCAGGCTGGTTGACATCACCAAGCTTAAGACAATAGTTGGCAATAGCCAGGTATGTGTTGCGGAGTGTCTAAAAGCATGTTCATTCACAGAGGCAGCTGGAAACACACACACACACACAAGTGGACGGAGACGAACCCACGCCTCATCTACATGATACTATCAGTATGAAGCATTTACGGTGAAACTGGCGTTACACGAGTTTACTGAATTAAGAAGCCTGTCAGAGAGGCATGATTTGGTAGGCTGGTGACATCACCCGCCAAGACAATAGCTGGCGTAGCCAAGGTATGTGTTGCGTGAGCTGAATCCTAAAAGCATGGTCATTCGCATGAGGCAGCTGGAAACACACCCACACACACACACACACACAACACGGGAAGGGACGGAGACTGCAATCCTTCATCTATCTACGTTACGAACACACTACGGTATGAAGTATTTACAGAGGCTGGGCTACCTGTTTTTTTACTGAACAGGAGTCGCCTGTCAGAGGGCATACTTGTAGGTCTGGTGACATCACCATAGAAGACAATAGTTGGCAGAAATAGCCAAGGTATGTGTTGGAGCATCTAAAAGCATGCTCATTTTGCAGAGGCAGCTGGAAACCACACACCCACACACACACACACACACAATAATAACGGGAAGGGACGGGAGGCGAACCTCGCCTATCTACCATGAACTCACTACAGTTATGCGAAGCATTTACAGAGCAGCAGCTACTGAGTTTACTGAACAGAGCTAGTCAAGAGGGCTTTATGCCTTGTAGGCTGGTGACATCACCAAGAAGACAATGGTTGGCAATAGCCAAGGATGCATGCTTGGCGGAGCGATCTAAAGCATGTTCATTCACAGAGGCAGCTGGAAACACACACACACACACACACACACACACAAGTGGGACGGGGAGGGAGATTCGAGACCCTCATACGCCTATCTACATGAACTCACTACGGTATAGGCATATGCTATAGAACGCTGGGTGACCGTGTTTACTGAACAGAGGCGGCGCTGTCAGAGGCATACTTGTAGGCTGGTGACATCATCCATAGCGTTAAGACAATGGTTGGCGTGAGCCAAAGTATGTGTGTCGCGGGCGCCTAAAAGCATGTTCATTACATATGCAGAGGCAGCTGAAACACACACACGGAAGGGACGGGAGGCGAACCTAAGCCTATCTACATAAACTCGCACTACAGTGAAGCATTTACAGAGTCGCTGCAATGGTTACTGAGCAGAGCGCTGTCAGAGGCATATTTGTAGGCTGGTGACATCATCCGCAAGAACAATAGTTGGCAATAGCCAAGATTTGTGTTGCGGAGCGCCTAAAAGCATATCTTCATTCGCAGAGGCAGCTGGAAACACACACACACACACACACACACACGTGAAGGGACGGGAGGCGAACTCCTAAGCCTATCTACATCTGAACTCACTACGGTATGAAGCGTTTACAGAATGCGGCTAATTTGAGTTACTGAACAGAGCGCTGTCAGATAAGCATACTTGTAGGCTGGTGACATCACCACTAGAAGACAATAGTTGGCAATAGCCAGATTTTCCGTGTTCTGCGAAAGCGCCTAAAAAGCATGTTCATTCGCAGAGGCAGCTGGAAACACACACACACAGAGACACACACACACACACACACACACACGGAAGGGACGTGAGGAGCGAACCCTGCAGCCTATCGTTACATGAACACACTACGCGTATGGAAGCATTTACAGAACGCGCAGCTACCGGTTTATTGAGCAGACGCTGTCAGGAGGCATACCCCTAAATCTACGCGATTGGTATCATTTGCAGAGGCAATGCGCCCGATCGAGGGAGTTAGGGTCACAGTCGTGCGCAGTCACGCAGCCTGTTACCATCCCAAGATGCTACGTGCAGTAACTGCGTTAGTGCTGCAGTCGTGGGAATACCAAGTAACTACTGATCAGTACATCACTGCCTACTGGGCATGCTCAGACACTTAGACTTCGGCACAGAGCAGACATTGCATACACATGATGCGGCGGCGGCATGGGTAATGTGAATGTGGACCGTCGTGTGTGTCCAGCCACGCGGCAAACCTGGCCATGCCATAGGCGTGGCCGTTGCGAAGGGATACAGGCATGCACCCGAGGTATAACTGCAGTCGGTAGCGGTGTACTGTGCTGTAGTGTCTATCTACACAGCTGCCTACTGGGCATGCTCAGACACTTAGAGTCGGCACAGAACAGATATGCATACACATGGATTACTGCTTGGCATGGGTGGCGGAATGTGGACCGTCGTGTGTGTCCAGCCACACTACCGTGCAACCGGCCATGTTATACACAGACATGGCCCGTTGCAGCGAGGAGAATATCTAGGTGCAATTAACCATGTGGGTAGGACTGGCCTACAGCTTTGTTGCATGCTACATGCACCCTCCCAAACACACAGGATACCTGCACAGATGTCCTGAGGACACTGAGGTGAGTGGGCATGCTCGTCACAACAGCACCGTGTTGGGTGACATGAACCACCCATACATAGACTGGGGAACATTACCCATGGCACAACACACTACGCCACCCGGTCCCAGGTGTTTTCACACCTGGGCCACTGTTAAAACAGCCATGCACCATACATACTATAGGGGATGTCTGACAGTTCTGCCCATCACACATGGTGAGGATATATGCCCCACACAGGATGTACAGCCCTCAATGTGGTGATGCCAGACTGCATAGGTGGATCCACTGGTCATCACATCCTGTAACCAACACCACCGGCATGGGGACCTGAAGTGATGACCTCTCCACAACAAACCACACATCATACCGACTGATTGTGGTACCCTACAGTCCTCCATGCCAGTGTTTGAACACCAGGCACAGACCGGGCAAACGCGCTACGAATGCCTTCTCTCACGACAACCACATGCATGTCTGCAACAGGCAAACATGAGCAACATCAGGACCTTGTCCACCACAGGTAGGCACATGGTGTGGTGGACTTGAAGCCATTGACTAGCTGTACATGAACAGTTGGAGCTAATACGCATGACAGAGCAATGTCGGTACCAAGGAAACCATCTCCCCATTCATACCGGCAGTCACCATGGCCGCACATTATTAACAATCATCCACGACGGCTTGTGGGAGTGGTACTGCAAGAGGGCACAAGAAGTGAGACAACCATAGGGCCTTCCCTAACTGTGTTAAGGACATGGTTGAGGGGCACACAGACTTGGCTGGAATGATGGTCCAGAATGGTACAATGGGGTCACTGCACCCACAGACATTGTCTGCAAACCAGCAGACATGTTCCATGACATGTCCACCCCCAGAGGACATATCTATCCGCACCAGGTGTAGCCTCCCCAAACATCTCCTATATGGCCTGGGTGATCCCTGCTATCTCTATGGCGGTTGACACAGCACCAATGGGCACCGATGGTGTCCCTGGCCAGGTGCTGCACCCATCCTCATTGAGACCCTCACGGCCCACACATGCGCCGTTACTGTGTCATGTTAGCCTTACTATGGGCTATGTCCCCAATGGATGGCATATGGCATCTGTGGTCCCCACTGACTTGACAGGGTAGTGCTCTTATGGACTGTAGACAGCCACACCCTATCCGCTTGACAAGCCTTGTCTGCAAAGCTGTGGGGAGGTCCATACACAGGATTAACCCCATGGATACAGACTGGCGGTGTACAGCCAATACTGGAACATACCCACAACAACGCATAGTCAGGGCAGATCCTGCCTCCCGAACCTGCTCGTCCTGTCTGGAGTGGTCACCAAGGCCATTGATGGGGATACGGCGGGTTAGTAACACAGTACCATGATGACTCTGGTGGGTGCCGCTCAGAGTACACTCTACACGGGACTCATAGGAAAAGGTCGCCAGTATAAGCATGTGGGAAGACACAGGTCACCCGGCGCTTCTTGTGAAAGCGTTGAGGTCACACCACACAGGGTTGAGCCATTCCTCTTTCATTGCCTTGTCACACTCATATCCTGGTCTCCAGTGGAGGCCCACAGGGCTCAGTCCTGGGCCCCTGCCATATGGCATTCGACCTTCTGTGTGTGCAATCATAGGGATTGTGTCAGACAGGTATGCAGATGACTCTTTTGACCACCATACCAACGCACCCATGTGACGGACATCACTAGGGGCGTCATAGACATGGATAACTGGTGCCAGAGCCATGGCCTGCTACTACATGCCAGCAGAGAGGGTGCCAGACCTGCAGTGTGAAGGACATGTGGCCCAATGTCACATGTGGTGGTAAAATGTTCAGATGGTGGACATATTCCATGGAAATAGCTCTGACACCTGCCGTTAACCTCTGTCAACACACACAAGCTGGCAATGTCGATTGTGAAGACATTCACTGGCCTCCTGGTCTGAGAGGGAGCGCGCGCTCGACATCAGGGGTGTTCATTTGTACCCCTAATACACATCACACACAGGAAACAGCCATTACAATGGCACATCTGGCCTGTAGCCTTCAGCGCCTGCAGCACTTTCGGAAGGACGCAAGCGTTACACAAAGCGAGGATAGCGGTGCTAAACATGTCTGACTGCGACGAGGACTCCGGCTGTAAACCTTCACGCACATCTGCTCTGTGGTGATCACCAGCGCAAGCATACTACGGCCATGTGTCTGACCTGGTGACAGTACCACTTCCTAGGCTCCAGGCAAACACGGGCACAGAAGCGACTGTCAGACACCTCAACACAAAGATGAGTGGACGTGCTGGGGAACAGGGTAACGGCCAGACACCCCTACAACACGGGAGGAGTGCCAGGCCATGTGAAGGAAAGGCCCTGACTGCCTTTGTCCAGGACTGCTAATGACGTGTGGATGTGTGATATAGTTATGCGCCAGGCATCATCTGTGTGTCACTGCTAGACCAGGGACTGGGGACTGATGGATATGGCATCCCCATCCTGAGGGGTGTTAGCAGCCACACACAGTCATGCTAGGTCCACACATGTCGAGGGCACATATCCTGTTATGTACATGTGCGCCTATGTACCTATGTAGGGGTCCATGCCGGATGCGGGTAACTGTGCTATGCTGATGTTGCCAGACATGCCTGTGGGTACCCCACGACTACGCGGGGAACTAATTACAGTGCTCCCAGTAGGCACATGCAAGTACACCATCACTATCATACGGGTTAACTGAACCAACATGGTGCTACACATGTAACCACCACACGTACTGTGTACACATATCAATGAATGCTGCACCTGTCCTGCATGGTATGTCTGCTGCATGATGTCAGTGCACAACCCACATCACATACACACCTGTCACCAGCCATACACACACACCACAACATACACATCACGTACTATGCGGACACAGGTATCACATACACCTCTCACTATCTTGTCCACCCTGTGCATCAGAATATGTTTGCTTAACCGTGCACTGATGGTGTAGCTCACAGTTATGCGGCAGAGACTTCATCATATGCACAGGGTGATATGTGTTTCACAGGCATGGGCTGTACCAATGGATGACATCATGTGTGTGTGTAAGGGCCAGTGCATTGACTGGGCATGACTATGTAGATTGCATGTGGGTGTGGTGGAGCCCTACAGTTGTGTTTGCTGTGTGTGGGTTTGTGTGTACACAGTTCAGTCATCTGTGATGCCTACACGGGTTATGCTTGGCAGCCCCTGACTGTACAGCGCAGGTGTTACGGCTCGATTGTGTTCGCCGGCGCGATCTGACCCGCGGCTCGCCTGGGGTCGCACGGCACGACCGGGTGGAGGGTACGGATCGTTCACCTCCGATGTCGCGCGTCCGCTGGAACGCAGCTCAACGACGGGAAGGGCCCGCAGGGCCACGCCCACGCGTTCGCTCTGTCCTGGGTGTGGATGGTGTAGTAGCAGCGCACTGCTGCTACCAGCACCACCCGGTGGCATGGAGGTGGTACCACGACCTCGGTGGTGCGGTGGTGGTGTTGTTGGCATTCATAGCGGTTCTATGTACCTCACCCCTTAACCGGTGTTCCTGCACGGACTGGCAAGACGCCATGATGGCCATGCCTCGCCCAGGATAGTCGCGCTTTATGTCACCAATCTCCTATCCAGAACATCGAAGATGCTGTTGTGCATTCGCCAATGCCTGGATGTTGTCATTCAGGGTGTACGGATTGTGGACCTCTGCAGCCTCTGCCTCTTCCTGGTTCTGGCTGCCGGCTCGCACGTGCCTTGCGCCCGGCCACACAGTCTGAACATGCTGCCTGGTTATACTCAGCTGCTGCACCCTGTACGGTGGTGTATGTTCAGCGGTGCTCCCTCATTTAGCAGCACTCCTGCCACATGCCTGCGTGGCACTGCACCCAGTCCCACACTGGCAACATCGTGTGTGCCTCCACACCTTCTGCAGCTCACCACACATTCCTGCTCGGTGCCAACAGACGCTGACTGACCGTCATCTATGGGCAACGGTGTTGGGGTATGTGTCGGCATCTGAACCGTGTGCAGGGATGAAAGGGACGTATGTGTGATGTTCTCCACTGGCACAGTGTCTGCCTGTGACGACCCTGCCTGTGCCTCATGCACATGGTCATCACCACTAGTATCTGTGGGGACACTAGCATCAGATTGACCGCAGGAGGGGAACTCACCTACAGCACCTGTCAATACAAAGACATACCATCGGTTACAATACACAGACACACACACACACACACACACACACACACACACACACACACACACACACACACACACACACACACACACACACACACACACAGCATGCATGTGATAATGCAGGTGGCATGCAGCATTCACACAACACAGACCAGTGAATGCAGACCAGACATTCATAGTGGCAGTATGTACACTGCCCTGGTGGGGACAGTACAACAGGCAGGTGTCATTTAGTAGGCATGCAGTACACACATTCATGGTAGTTTGCATGCATCAGCGTGATACACCGTGGGTGGCAAGGCGAGTTGAGTACACATGGCTGCCGACACTATGTAATGTACACCGCAAACATGTGCGGTATCATGTGGACATGTGAGATGGTGTCCCCACCGCATGCACCACATCACAATGGCTGTCATGGTGCAGTGTTATGTGTACAGTCTACAGATACAATGTATGGGTAACAGGATGTCTGTGCAGGTGCGTTGCTGTGAGCTGTGTACATAGCTGTACAGTGTGGAGTGCGGGCTCTGTGCCACTGCACAGTAGCAGGACACAGCTATGTATCTGTGCGATGCGTGACCTGGACGCATTACATCGCCATGTCTGTCAGTCAGTTCTGCTGCTCAGCAGCACGTATATGGTGGACATTGGAGGCACCTGTAGTAGCTGTGGAGAGGCATTCCATGTCACTGGTGTACTACATCGGATGTCCAGGGGGTCCACTACAGTGATGAACCCACTATGTGTGTACAGGGTGCAACGGTGAGTACCCACTGTGGATGTGCTGTGTGGCAACATGCCTGTAGGTATCAACCATGGCCTTGTCTGTCTGAGTCATTGACAATTGTGTGTGGTAGACATCGTGCACATGGCCCTGTGGTGGCCCATGTGACATACAACCATACTAGTGTGAGGTGTCACATTCTCTACGGATATGCTGACAGTGTGGATGTCTGCTATGTTGTGCATAGGTCATGTCATGGTGTGACAATGCTGCAGCCAGACATCCATCGCATGGGACATGGCATGTGCCATGTCACAACGCGGTGCACCCGATGCAGGGGCATGGGTCACATTGGTAACACCTGTGCTCTGGCCAGATCACAGCTCACTATGTGGTACTGTGTGCATACTGCACTGGCATACCAATGCATACTACACATGCAGCCATTGTGTAACACCTACACCATTGTATGCATAGCTGAATGCACGTAACACACCAATAGGTTGTGTGGTGTCATGCCACTCACGCTAACGGTTGTATCTACTGTACATGGGTGGTGTGTGTATGTCGGGTGGTGCGAAGCTGTATACCGTGACTGGGGCACACACAGGTGAGCATGTCATGCCTGGACACATGGGGAATATCAATACAGCAGAACATGCCTTTGACTAGCAACAGACTTACCTGCAACAGACCCTTGTTTGCGACACGCCAGACGTACCTGTAAAGGGATTACACAAAGGTATACACATTAGCCATTACTATCTCCACGGTCAGCACTGTGCATGTCACATCATGCATCTGTGTGTTAGCATGTGCTATGCACATGTCTGCTAACACAACATAGCATACTGTAGTATGCATCTTGTGTGGCCATATACCTGGCATGTATTGCTATATCATGTGTTGTACTATGACACCCACACCCACGTCGCTTATCATACAAACATGCAACACTGACTTACCATGCGGCTCCAGGCTCATAGTTCGGGAGACACCCACCTCCACGATGGACGCAAGTGTTTCTGCGTGTTGTTCCGTGGGTGTCGCCAGACTGGCCAGGAGCTCCTCCGTGGCTGTGAGTGAGTGGGGGCTGGGTTGGTGGCCCACCACCTGTCCCACGTTGTTGCCTGGCGATTGCAGCGGCACGCTGTCTTGCATGCCGGATCAGGTCTGTGCAGTGCCTGCGGATTTGCTGATAGCTGCGGTTGTATCCACCCACGCTGTTCACCCTCCTGCACATCTCCTCCCACATCTCCTGCCGTTCCTGTGCCTGCTGTGGCACATGGCTAAATAACATGTCATGATTAGTATGGAGGTATGGAATTATCACCTCCTCCTCCTGTCGGCTGAATGGTGGAAGACGGGAACGTGGCATTATCTGGAAGACATAATGATGGTGGCAGGTCACATTCACACTGCTGTGCTGGCATACTGTTGGAAATACATTGCTATGACATGTACGACATCTGCACAGTGATCTGTGAAGGGCATCGTGGAGGTGACACAGCCGGTGTTGTGGCTTCACACCATTGAGCACTGGGTGTCACATCATGTCTGTGTGCCACCCGATCACACTGTTCACGCACCATGAAGATGTTAGCCTGCCATGGACATGTGTACCTGCATGCACCGGTTTCCATATCACTTGGCATCGGTCCCCATGTGACGCCTGTGCTACTGTTCACCTGGACGCTGTGTATATGTCAGTACACATCACGCCTGTGTCCATTGTGAACGCCAGCAGGCACTGTACACATACACATGGACACCTGCACATGCATGTGTTGTGCCATGTACATCCACACAGCACTGTACGGGTGTACGGGTGCTGGACAACTTGCCACAGCTCACCTGTGCACATGTGATAGACATGGAGCAATGTGTAACCATGACACATTACCAGGAAAGGCCATGCATAGCATGTACACACGCACATTGTGCAGTGCATCACACAGCACCTGTAACACCACGGGGTGCCTCGCCGCCACATTACTGCTGTGTATGGTTGATAGTGAGAGTGGCTTTTGTCCATTGCACCATGTGGGACGATCATAGCTCATGCAGCCTTGCTGCATGATATGGCAGGGTATGCCACATACATGGCAATGGGTGTGACCACCTGGGGCTGACGGTATTGGCAGGGTGGCTGTCCATTGCATATGTCATAGCTGTGTGAATATGGACATTCAACATGTTTATCACCATGGTGTGGACACTGTCCTCCAGTGAGGTATGCTGTACGCTGCTTGTTGAGGGTGTGTCTGGTGCATGCTGGTATCACACATCCATGCATACACTGTAGCCCTGGCAGGTGCTATGTGCTGGGATGTTGATCGACACAGTGCTGTATGTGTACACAGACCGCTATCCCATGCACATGGATGGCTGCCTGAACTGATGTGGGTAACACATATGTGTACATCCATTGCCCGCTGCCACCCACATGTCTGCTGCTGCACTACACACCGCCATCCCTCCCTGTGTGAATGTGGTGTTGGCCTCAGCAGAGGTATCCATGTATGGGGACAGGCAAATTTACATTGATACATGGTTTCTCACCAGATCATTTCTGTTCATTGCTCAACTACAGTGACTGAGATATGAACATTGACTAAGGATTCCCAGTGCTTGGTGAAAAACAAACTAAATAAATAAAATATAAGCTTAAAGTGTTTAAGTGCAAGTGTAACTCAACAGCTTGAAGTGGAAAACTTATGGTATTTCATTCAGGCACAAGGTCTGTTGAAGTTGATAGCACTTGCACCTTACTGAATGGTTTCATGGCTGTGCCCAAATAACTATAAAGTTTAGAGAGAGAATGTAACCTGTGCTTAATCAAATGCTTTTTAAAAGTTATCAAATACTTACCACATTACTCCAAAAGGTGGAAGAGTGTCAGCGTTTTCCTGCAACAATATGCACTTTTTTAACTGGTAAGGAGACCATCCTGAAGAGCAAGCTGAAATAGAAGAAAAATGAAAATGTACAACTATCATACAAACTGTTACCCATGTGTTCTTAATAAAATCAAAATGGATAGAATCAGCAGCCATACATCAAGATTAAGATCCAGAAGGACTGCACAGAACTTTAAATGTTTTCCTTTTATTACAATGTTAAAGATGTTCCCCTGAGATCTGCCCAGCTGAAGAAAATGATGTTGACTGCTACACAGTTCACTTCTCATTTGAAGAACCATCCCAAGCCTTTAACACACATAAAATACATACTGTCTTGTTTTCAGAGCTATTCATTTATTCAGGTCTCCATTTCAAAAAACACAGCTTGCTCATTGATTGAGTATAATTGCACCTTTCTTTTTCACACACTATACTGTGAGCATACTTTCCAGTTTTAATAAAGTGTGACCAAAGACTGGGACAGTCTTTGTTTCCTGCAAGGTTGAAAAGACCACCTGAAGCTCAAATGCATTGCCTTGCTAAGAGGCTTCTAGTGATGTTGAGGAACTCTGAATGTGAATGAAAACCAAATGTTTTCCACAAACCAGTACAGTAGTATCCATGTTAAAGTACAAGTTTAGCAAAAGAGAGAAGAAAGACACTCCTGAGCAGACTGTCAGGATCCTTCCAAGACAGGAGTGATGACATATCAGGTTACTCTCACCGTGAGGAAGGATTCCAAGTGTTTTGGCTTTATTTGAGGGAGCAATATCAGCTTACCTCCAGAGCTACCAGGTCACTGCCCCCTCAATTTTACCCGGCTCTGAAATGTCCCAACTCACTACTACTATAGATGTTTTCTAACTCTGGAAGGAGGTCCCAGCTAGTCCATTGTTGTTCATATACCTGGAATTCTCTTGGATATTACTTTCCTGGTAATTTATAGCTATATCAGCTGCTTTTTGGCATTTCACATATACAAGCATACTTCTGTCTGTCTCCTGGATGAGTCTCTTCCAAGGTAAGATGCCAAGTGTTGGCTATTTTGCCTTTAGCAGAAGTCTCTGCATCTGCAGCAGGGTATGGAAAAGGGCTATTGTAGTACCTAATTCTAAATGCCCCACCAATTCTATGATACTTAAACTGCTAAATAAATCAGGGCCTGCAACATGTTAAGCTGATTAACTACATTTATACCACATGACTACAGTTTCATAGGTGTCAGAACTATTATTCACTGGTGATTCAACTCAGTATTCATAAATGCTGTCTGAAGCTAGTGAATTACTGCTGTACAGGCTGATATGAGGCCCTCCAGCCTCAACAGAATCATTGTCTCTTTAAAATAAATCAAGTGACTTCTCTTGCAAGGTTCTAAATGAACAAATCCTAGCCAATTGACAGAAGGGCCATGGTTGACACAGTACATAATTTGATCTTGGTAACATAAATACTCTGACTGTCCACCATGGTAGATTTTTCCACAATGACTGGAGCATTTAGAAACTCCATGAGCAAATGAGATAAATTCAAGGAGGCCTCTGACTTGCTCTTGAAAGTCAGTGTAAGAAGGTAGTTGGCCAGGTTGGAAAGGCAATGAATGCCATTAGACATTAACATCTGTTGTTGCTGCTTCCAGTTACTTAGTGGATAACTGTTGAGATAAGGCATTTCAAAAATTATTACTGTCAACTAACAGTTGTCTTTCTATTCTTAAATTACAAAAGTCCTGCTGAAGTGTGACATTGGGCTGTACTAGTATATACCCTGAAAATGAAGACCAATATTCCAAATCACTCTTGAGTGAAAGGGAAAGGTAGATGAAACTGAATCCATTCCCAATTTCTGGTAAATAATCCAGCTCATAAAATATGTCTGAGCTTGGAACCCAATTGATTAAAACCAGACAAATGTAATAGAAACTTAATCTCTGTTAATTTAGGGGCTCCATATCAAGTGGTAGGATGAATACATAGAGACCTCCTGTTTGACCTCCTATCTCTTCACAAGTCAAATAGCTCCACTAACATAAGAACTTGGGACTTAACCTCTGTGAGTACATAAATAAAATGTAGTGGAGAGACAAATGTAATACCAATTGTTTGCTCCACCTCAACATCACTATCCCCTGTAAGTTAAGTAAAGTCATATTCTACATCCTTCAGATTAAACCTTGATGAATGGATGGGTATCCATAAATTTGCTCCAGGACTGACCTGCTTTGTTTTGATTGAGAATTTAAGCTATGGTATGAGAGTTTGCAGCAAGGTGCAAATGGTCTTTTAACTCAATGGTCTCATATTTTCTATGACCCTACAAATCTATAATCCTAATAGCTGATGAAGAACTGAAGTCAGATGCTTCACAGAAAGACTAATCTTAGCTCAGAAAATCTATTTGTTTAGGTAATAAAATCACACAAGGAAAACAAAAAGGGTAGCTTAGCATCAGCTACAAAGAAAATGAAATTAACAGGTTTGAAACCGGCTTGAGTACAAGTGTTTTGGGGACTAACAAGGAGGGACATAAACCTGTGTCTGGCCATGCCAAGGGCTCAATAAACGAGGTTGCTGTTTTTATGAAGTAGGTATTGAATTTGCTGACTGTGCTTTAAGTTAAGTTAGATGAAGTAGGTGTAGGTTGTGTTGGTTTACTGGGTTTTATTAATATCTGATTGACTGTAGTCTAAAAACTTTGGAGTTGTTATAATTTGTTGCCTGTATATTAAAATAGTAGTTTTTTATCGGTGTTGATTTGATTTTTAGTGGAGTTTCTAAAAGATTTATTATAGTAATGGTGTGCAGCTATGCTTTTAACTTGCTTCCATTTTTCCCAGGCTATGTCTCTCTTTCATGAACAATTTAGTACTTTTTTCTGAGACAGGGTACTGGATTTGATCGATCTTTTGTTTGTTTGTTTTGTTTTTATTGGACTACTTCATTTAGTAAGTTAAAGTAAATTGAGATGAACAGAAATACAGCTTCATCAAGTGGAAAGCATTCTTGTAGATAATGCCCAGCCAACCAACTTTTTTATAGGTTCTATCTAATCTTAAGGTGTTATATCCATTTAGCAATATTTCTTTATCTTTTATTTCTACCAATATATCTTGTGAGTGGCAGGCTATTCAGGTATGCACATCAGTAAGTTTGTTTTTTATAGTTCTAAATTTAGCTGTACATAGTTAGAGACTGTATGGCTTTGAGTGATGAGTATTTTGTGATGTGACAGACTTTTTATTTTGTTGAGTGGTTGCAGGACCTGGGTTACGATTCATGTCACCACATGTTTTCAAGTGAAAAGACAACAGAGAGTATGTGTAAGGATGTTTGAATTTCAGCTTTGGTCTAGGGGAAGGCTGGTTGATTATGTTGTTGTGGGGACAATACTTTATTTTAAAGAAGTGGACAGTAGCAGAGGAGAAGAGACTAGGGGCTATTAATAGTTGGAGATATATAATGCTTAAGGGATGACCAGGGTGGATAAAGAGAGTTGTGTATAGAGGTGGATGTTGTTAAGATGTAAGGTAGGCAGCAAATGTGAGGGATAATAATAACATTTTCTAGAATGGCATATAGAATGGTAGCATCGTTAAAACTAGAGAATAGTTAGCAGGGGGTGATGTGAAGGTAAGAGGAAAAAATAATTGTCAAAACTAGGGAGTCAATTGACTGTGGTACTGGGAGAATAAAGTTAAACGGGTGTGTGAAAAAAAGAAAAAAGGACAGTTAATTGCAATGCGGGGAGAGGGGTTGGAAAGGAAAAAGAGGGAGGTCTAGCTTAATATCTGATTGGCTGGAATATTAGATATGTGAGGAAACATAACTGGAGAATGTCTATAGTTATATGCATGCCTTTACAATGGGTGGGAAGTAGCTTGAACTGGGCATGAAGACCAGGTTCTATAAATGGAATGGAAATTGTAGACTTACAGTCTGTACATTGCAACTCCCACACCAGCAGGAGATTATCACTGTGGGTATGGTCAGTGTGAAGAAGACATAAATAAATAAAAATAAAATAAATAAAATTAAAAAATAAACTGTGTGTTACCACACAGGTAACTGCTATATGGGTTTCATCTGCCTTTAAAATGTATTTAAAATAGAAAAGGTAGTGCTTTACAGAAACACTGCTTAAAATAGAGTAGATTTGTATCACTGCAGCTTGAGGAAGTTGTAAAGCTATATTATCTCAGTACACTGGATGAGGGAACAAGGATGCTCATACAGGATGTGAAAGTAATTAAAAGGCTAGAATTTCTGGAAGGAAGCATGTGGGACTGGCATTTATACTTGATGTTATACTATTGCTAGATGCCTGTGCTCAATCAGATAGTGTTTGTTGTGTTCCTGTATTGAAGAAAGAGATCAGGGTTTTCTTTTTAATTATGTGTCTTTTTAAAGATATGGAAAACACCCAGCTATTTTTATTTTCTTGTTTCCTGGTAGTCTAAGTTGTAATTACTGCCTGTCAGCCTATTGCAGGCAATCTACTTGTTTAAAAAAAGTCCACGGGTGAGCACATGTGAGACAAGTTGGCATCTTTTATCAATGCAAACATGTCTTTCATGATTACTGTGATTATGGGAGTAAAGGTGGACGGGCTATCTATCTGAGTAATAAAGAATAGTGTCAGTGTTTTTTCTTATTGTTCAGAAGTATTTCATAAATTTCAGGAATTCTAACTGAGGTGGATTTACTAAATTGTTATAGTTTAGATGGCTTGAGTAAAGCAGGATATATTACTCAGTGTACCCTGTGTAAAATATATGTTAAAGAAATGAATAAAAATGTTCTGTTTGAATTGTCAAAATCTTCAGTTACTTATAACTAGAACAGAAAGTAAATTAGGGCAGGAAAAGAAGATATGTACTTGCCACTTTGGTAGATTTTTATAAAAGAGTTTGTTAATGGACGGAGAGTAGATAACAATGACAGTACAGAAGGGAAGTTTAAGAGTGATAAAATTTACTCTAAAAATATTATAAAACAAAATAGTCAAAATAAGCCAAAAATGATTCTTCCTCTAAGGTAGTGAAAGTTATGAACAGAAAAAAAATGTCCTTAACTAAAACAAAGTGTAAATGAAAGAGAAAATGTTATGATCATTAAGGTCCTCTCTACTAGAGACTGATAAACAAGATGTTAAAAATGAGTTAGAATTGCAGAATATAAGTGAAAGTTATGTATGTAAGGTTGGCTAAAGTGTGACAGGGAGTATAAATAGTTTTGAAACTATTGAAAAGAGTGATTTACTGGCATCAGAGAATAATATTAATTATGAAATAAGAATAACTGATGAGAGACATTTTTTTTACTTCAATGGATAGACCTGTCTTTATCTTGATGTGATTATTATATATTTTGAAAAAGATCATGTGAATGCTTCTGGTAAGCATATAACAGGTATGAAAAAATATCAGAAAAGGCTTGTTTTGAGTTATCTAGTCTTAATGAGGTAGAACTACAAAATTTAGAAAATAAGACTATTATTTTGCGCAAAAAAAATAAGAACATAGGATACATTATAAGTGTTGGTTGTTATAAAAAGTTATAGGCTTTAACATCAGTTGCTATTAATGCTAACCAAGTTTCTCTGTATCTAGACAACTTAAAACTGAAATATTGATTTTGAGCAATTCCATGTTAAAACCTGCTGTTAGACCATTATGCAACGTTAATAGAAATTTGAGTACAGCTTCAATTCTACCAGGACTGAAGCTGGATGATGTTAAACAAATTATGTATAAGTTCACAACTTACAGGGCAAGATATCACTCATGCATAATTATAAACTACATGAAATCAATTTCTCTGAACTATGTGAAAAAAATAGTGATACATATAATTTGGCAATTGGAAACTGCCCACGTTGAATTTGCCTTATATGAAATAATTCCATCTTTGTCTTTATTGCACTACATGTTAACTAAGGCATTTATGTTTAATAACTGGGTGAAGAAATTTTCTATAACATATGGGTAAAACTAATCAAATTAATTGATAGGGAGCTAGTTATGTTTCAAATAAAATAACTGATTATCTAATGACTTTTTTATGAGAAATTCTACTGGACAAGCATATTTTTGTTGTAGAAGACCTGATACATTTGTAAAATCTTACCTTTGTAATGTGCATAGTTTAGATAATAAATTTTATGAGTTACTGGGACAAGTGCAAAAAATAATTATAAAATTATAGCAATAGTAGATTCCTGGAATTTTACATGTTTAAATATTGATAATTTTGTAAAATATGAATGTTTGCTACCAAATGGCAATGGTGGCAGGGTAACATTGTATATTTATTCTTCTATCCTATCCACTTTAATTAAATTCCTACCTGCATTATAATGACTGATTGTAAGAATTAAAGATACAAGGAGCGCTGTTATTTTTGATATTATTCTATGTTGCAGAACCCCTAGTATGGGTAATAATGCTCATATGGATTATTTAAATCCTTTGGAAGGTCTTTTAGATCATAAGAACATAATAATTTTAGGAGATTTTAATTATCCAGGAATATTATGGCTTGAACAGTCTAGTTAAACACATTTTGACAGTAAACTTATGAATGTAATTTTTGGTTCTGGTTTGTCACAGATAGTCATGGACAAAACTAAAAGGGACCATTTGTTGTATTATGTTATAACAGATAATCCTGACCTCTTTAGGAATATTGAGGTTATTATGCCTTCAGGATCTTCTGATCATAATACAATAATATTTGATTGTTTTGTTTTGTTTAACAAAGTAATCTGGTTAAAGTTTTAAAACATAATTTGGGTTAAATTGTCTACAGTCAATTAATACAATATATTCAAACTGAAGAGTGTGATAGGTTATTTGAAACCCTTCCAGTGGAGAATGTATGTCAGTCACTTGTAGATTTATTAATAAGTAGTATTAAATTAACAGCATTTTGTCAACTAAAGATAAAAGGAGTTTATATGTATGGTGGAATAAAGAGTTAAGCAGACTCTTGAAAATGAAGAAGAAGCAATTTAATTCATATAAAAGTATTCAATGATAAGGAATAAGAGAGTCTATGACAAAACTTGTAAAAATGTAAAGTTAAAAATTAGGGAAACAAGAAATAAATATGAGCTTAGCTTATTTAATGATACATCTAATAAGAAAGCATTTATAGGTATATTAACTCATTAAAGAATAATTATTCTATATTTAACTCATTTCAAATAAATAATGTTGATATAACTGATCCTTGGATTTTATCTAATAAATTCAATCAATTTTTCACATTGAATTGAGATGAAGTTACTGACTCAAAATTAAGTTATGATGAAACTAATGTTAGGGGAGTATCTCCAATCATTATGAGAGGTTTAATTTTTAAGGTATTATCTAAAAGAGTCCAGACTAAATGCCTAGTATACTTCATTTATTATCAAATATATATTACTTCCAATTCTTCATATCATGTTTAATAATTTTTGGAACAAGGATATGTACCAAAAAGTGGAATATCTCTCATATTACTCCTATATTTAAAAAAAAAAGAGAAAAAGATTGTATTGCAAATTTTAGACATATTAGTTTAACTTCCACCTTAAGGAAGTGTTTTGAGAGCCATTTAACAGAATTATTAATCATGATATGTATTGATTTATCTGTTATAGATATCAAACAACATGAATTTATAAATGAAAGAGCTACACTAATGAATGTGATTGTTTTTTATGAGTATAAAATAGAAGCTTTGGAACTAGGGCTTTATCCAGGAGTTATTTTTCTTCATTTATCTAAGGCATTTGATTGTCTACCTTTCTTGGTAATTAAGAAATGCTTGCAAGAACTGAATGTAAATAGCTGTCTTGTCAGATGGAGTATGGAATGGCTCAGAAACTACATGCAATATGTACGATTTAAGCAAACATTGTCTGATTCTTTCCCAGTGAAATTGGATGTGCTGCAAGGTTCAGTTTTGGGACTGTTACTCTTTAATATAGATTTTTCAGCTGTCCCAAAAATAGTGAGTTTGGACATCTAAATATGCTTATTTACAAAATGATAATGATAATGACTGTGAATCCCTGAATGCTTATGACTAAATTATCATAATGGGCAAAGTTATCAGGTTTGAAGTTTAATACTGGGAAATGTGAAATTATGCACTTCAAAAGTAGGTTTAAAAATCATTCAGCATATTTATCCAGTGTTTGATTTAAGGTAATCCAACAATATAACACTAGAAGTCTAAATCTTAAAATGCACTCACTTGAAGCACTCCTTAAAATGGAGAACATCAACATTTGTGCTGTAGCAGAGACCTGGTTCAAGGCAGCAGAAAACACCCCTGCACTACACCTTTTGGCCCCAGAACTTGGACTGAAGCTCAAAAGGCAGTGGTGTTTCCATATTCATAAACGATGCACACACCTCCAGACTGGTAGCCCAACATAATGCATCAGAGATACTTCAGGTGCAGCTAACATTGGGTAAGACAGTGATTCAGGTCGTAACCTGCAATAGGTCCCCAACCATGTCCCAAGACCACACTCCATGTTTCTAAGCACCGTGGAGAATATTAGGGTCCAACCTAATACTCTCACACTGGGTGACTTCAACTACCCCTCCATTAACTGGGAAAACTACTCATGTACCAATACACTTGCCCAACATTTCCTGGAATTCATTAATTCCAGTGCCCTGGACCACTCATTCTTATCCCCACTAGAGGTAGCAACATCCTTGACCTGGTCATTACTAACATGAGCGACCATTGCTCTAAACCAATAGTCAACTCCTCCCTGGTTAAATCCAAACACAAACTAATCACCTTGGAAATCCATACCCCCCCCCCCCCCACACACACACACACAGAGGTAATCACCATGAAAAACGTCTCCAAAGCTAACTTTGAGCTCCTAAAAACAGAGGTGGCTAACTTCATGGCACCCGTGCAAATGGAGAATAGTTGCATGACCGCCGAATTATATACCAATGCACTGTACACACGTACACAGATGCATGGATCTCACCATACCCAATAAAACCAAGATGCTCTCCTCCAAAAAAAGGAAGCCAATCTGGTGGTCCCTTGCCATAAACAAAATATACAACAGAAGGAGTAAACTGATGTGGAATAAGTTGAAGTCCCAAGACTGGAAAAACTCCCTTATCAGCCTCAAGAAAAAGTTGAGATCCTTGATCAAATCCTCTAAAGCTAGCTATGAAAACAGAATTGCAGCAGATAGTAAAGACAGCTACAAGGCCTTCTATAGTTATGTAAAGAATCTCCACAGCAATACCCAGATTTGCTCTGAGCTACTGCACAATGGTACCTCCTATACCGAGCCAACAGATATTGCCAATATATTGGCCAACAGATTCAGTGCCAACTTTACCCCTCTCTCCCCCCCAAATGACCAATCGCAATACCAGTAGATTGCCAGGCACCCAGTATTACTGCTGCACAGGATAAATAGCACTATCCAAGGTGAAGAATACAGCTTCTATGGGACCTGATAATATCCCTAGCTGTGTTCTACATAAACTAGAGAGCGAACTGGCACCTCACCTGTATGCCCTGTTCAATCACAGCTTCACCTCAGGCTTTGTCCCTACCGAATGGCGCACTGCTACATTCATCCCTCTCCACAAAGGAGGAGTGACTACAGACCCTGGGTACTATTGCCCCATTAGCCTGATGAGTCTAATATGCAAAGCAATGAAACGCATCATGAAGGACCTAATAAACAAGGATATAAGGAATCTCCAAACTCTGGATTCCACACAGTTTGGTTTTGTGAAGGGTAGATCATGCCTGCTCAACTTGGTCGACTTCTTTGAGTCAGTCACAAGAGCTGTGGATGAAGGCAAGGTGGTTCATACAGCCTACCTTGATCTGGCTAAGGCCTTTGACACCATTCCCCATTCAGGAATCATAGAAAAACTCACTAAGCTAGGCATCAACCCCTATATCACTAGGTGGGTTGCAAACTGGCTCACAAATAGAACCCACAGTGTGAAAGTAGCTGACTCCAAGTCAGACTGCCGACCAGTCACGAGTGAAGTCCCACAGGGTTCGGTCCTGGGTCCTCTCCTGTTTGGTATTTACTTCTCTGAGAATTTTGTTTGCTTCGAACTTGTCATTTGACAAACATTTTAAAAATCTATGTTCTAAAGCTTTAAGGAAGATATGATTTATGCTGAAATCACTGACTACAATAAGAGATGAGAAATGTTTAGTGACAATATTTGTATCATTTATTACACCAACTCTACAATATAATGACATTATTTTGCTTCTCACAGAGGGACAATTGAAAGAACTTGAGGGACTACAAAGAAAGTTTGCAAAAAGATTATGCTTTGTTAAATCACTGGATTATGAGTCTAGCTGCAGGAATCTCCAACTTTATTAGCTAAGTTATAGATACCATTGTGGTAAGCTGATATTGGCCTACACTATTTTTCACAATTCCATTTTGCAGGCAATGGTTAATATGAATCCTTTTGTGAGTGAAAAGAACTTAAGGCATAATAATTTGAATTTTCAAATTTCGTTATGTAAGACTAAATTATAATTTTTATTTATTATAAATAAAATGATATTTCTTTGGAATAATATTCTAATAGAAATATATTTATCAAAGAATGCAGAAATGTTTAAAAATTCTTTGTATACCTAGATGGCAAATAAGATTTATATGCCATATTTAAAGGAATCAGTATTCCTAGTTGGCCACAAGACCTGAGCACTGTAATAAGACTTATGAGCTTATTATTTGCTGCACTTATTCCAGGATCATGTTTTCCACATAAATAGTTCTTCTCATATATGATATTCACATGCATTGCCTCTGTCAAAGTGTTAGCTCATCTAAGGTATGGCAGGTGTGTGGACTTAAATTATCCCACCTGCCTTTCAGGTGTGCACGATAGGCTTCACTTATAGTATGAACAGAACTAGTGTCATCAAGTCGATAACAAAACCATGACTGTGCACTTTTAAGGTGACCTCTTCAGATAGTCTCGCAGGCTATACTGAACTGTGTAGTTAGCAGCTGGGTGGAATGATGAAGAAGTCTGTTTTAAAAAAGGATGAAAGTGCTGAACTGTTTTTACCTTATTCTGTTTTTAGTGTGGTTGGTGGATTTTTTTTTTTTTTTTTTTTTTTTTGGTTTGATGTTATCTTTTTCTACACGGCCCTTTTACTGCCAATTTTTTGATTGGTTGACTTACTGATTGGTTGAATGTCTGGCTAACTGATTGATTGAATGACTGACTGACTAGCTGACTGGTTGACTAATTAGCTGACTGTCTAGCTGACTGAGTAACTGACTGAATGACTGACAGGAAAGCTGGCTGAATGGCTGACTGATGGATTAATTGACTTAATAATTTAATTATTTTTGACCAGAGTAATGGCCTGAACCAAAACAATATTTTCAATTGCAAATTGGACAATAGGAAAATTATGAAAACGCATGAGATAAACAACAAGGTAGTACAATGAAGTAAAAAATAACGTTGCACAATACAAGCATTCATTTCATATATACTTAAGCTGAATAACTGGAAAAGAAAATGCTGGAAAGGAATGTAACAGCCTCTGCTGTTTCTGTTTGTGATATGACAGCTCTGAAATATTAGCAGTGATGGGATTTCTTTAGCTAGATCTTGAAGTCATTAGTTACAGAGGAAATAGAACACTATAAGACGCTAGAGTAATGCAGGCTTTTCCAAAATGTTGATCCTAATAGAAATATGCTTTGCTACTACTGGTGAGCTTGAGTTAAGAAATGGAAAGTCAGTGCAGAGAACAGGAGGAAGGGTGCATTCTGAATTGACAAGAGAGAAGGTATGGGTAAGAAAAGGGCTGTGGTATATATTTAGTGGTATATAGATAAGGACACATATGAGAAGTGTAGACAATGTTTTTATATATAAACAGTTGGTTCTGGCAATATAGAAGCAATAGGCAATGTTATACATGGTAGAGCTGTCTATTAGTCTTGAGAAGGCTACCAAGGAGCTTATATCACACATTTTTAAATAAACTTAAGATCATCAGCAATATTATTTATCTAAACCATGTGCATAGTCCATTAGCATTTTTGTGAACCAGAGATGCAAGGTAAGCTTGGAAGTAACTATAATTTAGAATGAGGTTTAGTGTGTCTGGAGTTAGTAAAAGTCCTTGCTTTCTTGTTCTTACATGATGATTATTTATAATTAAACCCAGCATTGACAATATTCCTGTTCTGATATTATATTAAAAAATGAAAATTGGATTTCCCCACTAAATAGTTTATAGTATATTGAATTCAGTTGCAAATTTAACAGTATTTCAGTATAATCTAAAAGGTTAATATGCAGATACACTCAGCACAATGCCCCCTGTGTACTTTCAAGTCACTTTATGCATTTAGTCGAATAAATGCAGAAACTCACATTGAACTCAAGTATAGGTCATACAAATTATTTAAAACTGAGATGAGAACCGTGGGTTTTCTAGATGTTTTTGAAGGCAATGAAATGTATGTCCTCATCCATCTTCTTGATGTCTGATGCCAGATTGCACATCAAGGTAATTCCGTGATATTCCAGAAACATATGAAACCAGAACACCTAACCTTTGGACTATAATCTTTCACTACTTCCAGTCTCAGTATTGAGTTAACCATGATCTCCTCTTCTTGCTTCCAGTCCGTGATCTGAAGCTTATCATAGATCCAATGTTTGTGAAAGGGGTTAATTTCCAGACACTTGAAAAACAAGATCTGTGTTCATCAGTTCAGTAACGTTAGAACATAATCTTCAAATTAACTGCCGTCCAGTCATTTAGCTCAAGCTCTGGAAGCTTTCAGGCCAGTTCTATCCTAGGGACTCTGTAGGCTGTCACACAAATAATGCAACATTGATGTTGCACAAAACAAACAGGGAGGAATCCTTTCTTGTCCTCTTTACAAGCTAATAATAACTCAAGAACAAACATTCTGATATGAATTTCATTCTACATACCATTTGCATTTTAACCCAATAAAATACTATACCAGATAGTTAAAAATCATGTCACATGTGAATCTGACATCTCTCAATCTGGCAGATTAGCGGACTTCATGTTGACATTTTTTTTTTACTGCTGAGGTATTGGCAATTCTGGAACAAGCTGATATATATACCTAAAACTGATTCTACCTTTCTAAACTGGAAAAAAATAACCAACTGGTATGATACAAATGCCATACATCTAGTTGTCTACTTACAACCCCAAATATTACAATCTCTTATCTCCTTAATTAATGCTTATGTGGCCTGTTTCTCCATGAAGGTTAATGTTTCTTAGCTGTAGACCCACTTATAAACTCTCAAACACCTCTAAACTGCATCATACAGTTCACAAAAAACATATTTTTAATAAGCACCATTTATTCAACATTTTGTCTTTGAAATGACACATGATGATAATGTAAAAACCAAAACCCAACACTAGGAACAAATAAGAATAAATATGGAGAAGAATTCTGCATTGCTTTCACTATTCCATATTAGAGATCTACTTTAAAACCATTAAAAGGGTTTCACATCTAGATCAAGAAAGGTAATCGTGCCCCTTTATTCATCCCTCATCAGGCCCATCATAGAATACAATGCCCTTTTTGGGATGTACCTTACCCGACACCTGCAGCAATCAGAAAGACCCCAAAAGTATCTCACCAAGAGGATCAAGGGTCTCAAACAGATGCCATATGCTGCTCGGTTAAAAAAAACTCCAGCTCTACTCAGTTGCATACCGCCTACTTCGAGGCAATCTATGTCTGACATACAAAGCTATGTCAAATCCAGAATTAATGGACATGCTCCACCTCAGTAAATCTAAATCCCTTAGAGCCACACGCTCGAGGGACTTGAACCTCAGCACAGAAATAAATAGAACTTGCTGGAGGGACAGGTTCATAACCCAGAGGCTCCCTTCGCTCTGGAATAGAATTCCAGTTCATGTGAGGCAGAGCACCTCACTGAATCTCTTCAAGAAGAATCTCAATAAGTGGATGGGGGATCGTAGGTTTGTCCCAGGGATTACTCCCGTGTCACTATTAGACAGAGGGACAGTAAACTAAACCTTAAAAAGGGCACAGTATACTTAAATCAAGGGGTGGTGTAAGCCATACAGAATCGGGCTAGGCTTATAATTGCCCCAGGGCAGATAGCCTAGTATGAACCTATGAACCTATAAAAAGTATCTCATAAAATGTTTTGTTACAAATAAACCAGTGGTTACAATTGGTATTTATTTAAAGAAGCAGCATTCACTACACAAAGATCCTCAACAAAGGTTTTGCTTAAATCTGGTATGAAAATCCATTGCTGATTATCAATGGAAAGTCTACGAGCATATTATCTTGAGTCTGCTTTGAGTCCATAAATCCTGACTGGATTTCTGAAGTAATCCATTTTGTGGCTAAACAAAATCTTCAGCAAATATCAAAGAATAAATTGTGATGTCAAGATTAATACAATATATAATATGCTAATTTTACTGACGTGATCTGAATTTCGTTTGAGAATAAAACTTATCTTTGACTGCTTCATATAGTTATTACTAATATCATTATGTTTGATATAGTTATACAACTGCAGCAAATTTGGGGCTATATGTTGTATGATTTTTTTTAATGAAAAGTAGAATTAAAGCCAGCAGGTTTTGCAACCTTATCCATTTTGAGTTGTGAAACAGCTTCTAGGTTCTTGTACATCCTGTAATTAAAAAAAATCTGAGTTTAGTTTTAGAATTTGGCATTCCAGGACTGCATTCAATGAAAACATAAAGATGAAATTAACAGTGTAATTTCAAGTTAGTGAAAACAAATGCTTAATTATACATGCAATCTACAGTACTAAGTATAGCTTCAGTTTGTGTGTAGAGGGAGCTGTCATCTGACACAAGAGAAATAGTATTTGAGACATGATTTGATTTTAATAGACGAGCCAGAAGCTTGAAGAGAACGGAAACACATTCTATATATTTGACATGAATTTTAGATTCAACAACTACACAGTTGAATCATATTATAGCTTAGATTCATGATGAACATGTGTTAACGATACAAGTTTATCTGAATATTTCAGATGAAGGTCTTTACCTACATGCAAAATGCTTTCTTCCTGGGTTATTAATTGCTTCAGTCTATATCATTTTATATGATTAATACTATTATCAATTAGAAAATTCTTATTACACACTTAAAGGCAGCCCAATTAATATAAAAAGGAATTGCGCTATATGGATGTGATACAAAAACAGATCGAACTATTGATCCTTTTTGTTTCTCATCTCCTCATTCTGTAGTATGTATGGATTCAACTTTGAAATAAAGGGGAGATTAAGGTTTATCACATTGCAATTTTAAGTGCATCAAAGAATAATCTAAGAAGGATCTTGTTTCTCAAATTTGTTCAAGTCCATACCTTTGGAAAACACACACATGCGCACACACGCACACAGACACACACACACAAACACACACACACACACACACACACACACACACACACACACACGGAATCATCTCTTTTGTCATGGTTCAGTAGAATGATGAGTAGAAGGTAAATTCTTCCTCCTTTGGATAAAGAGTATGATATCAATCCAACAGATCATGTGCCGTACTTAGCCAGTTAATAATTTTATATCTCTAGTTTGAACAGTTGACTCTTATTTATCTAAAGGTGAGAAAAAAATAAATAGCATTCCCTTCCTATTATAATGCCATTGTTATTAGAGCCAAATAGATCTTGAAACAACTGGGGGAAAATGATCTAGTTTGACATAAACAATACATTTGTCTAAAGGCTGAGGGAAAACACACACATTCATATTCCACTACAATGAATCCTCCATGAGTATCATTTATAACTGAGTAATATTTAAGGCAAAACCCCTCTTGGTGAAAACACCCACTCTACAGCTATATCTTGTGTTCCTATAGCAAGTATATGAGATACTCATTTATTTTATATGAATCAAATCAAGATGTTCTCATATGAGAATTTTGAAATAGGTATATGTTAGCCTTCATATTATAAAATAAGTGCCATGATAGTTTACTCTTAGAAACCAGCTGCATGCTGTGTAGATTTAATGAAGACATATTAAATTCTGTCATTTATTTACGTGTTCAGTAAAGGCAATGCAGTATATGCCTGACTGTCCATATGAGTGAAAACATTTTTAAATAAAACAGTAAAGAAAATATACTTAAGTCGTATACTAAAAAGAGGTAGTAATTTATGTCAGTAAGCGCAGGACAAACAACAATAAAATAAATTGCACAATAAATAAATAAAATATGTAAAAGAAATATAAACAAACAATGTAAACAAAATTGCAGAAGGTATCTCAGAAGAAATATTAAATAGAGAAAAATGCATTAATTTAACAAGGGAGGCATAAGCCCAAAATTATGTTTAAAAGGTAACTGCACATGATCTTTAATTAACTGCACGTGATCTTTACTAAGTATGATGTATTTAAAAGAAAATAGATAATCAGAATTCATGTTAATAGCTGAAACAATGAGAACAGACAAAGAGTATTTTAATATAGCTGAATTGTTTATCAAAATAAATAAACAGGTAAACAGTTAAGAACAATGAACAATCTCTCTGTTAATATCTGATGCAGTCCAGTCCAAGAGAAACCAAACTGTAAAGGATAGATATCACTCCTGAGGTACCCTCCATGCTCACTCAGTCTCTCTCTCTTTTTCATGGTTCATATCTGCACTGTCATCTGTCAGAAGCTACCAATGTACAATAAGGGAAATAGGTGTCCAACTGCTTTCACAAAATCAAACTCCAAACACATTGGACAGTTTTACTTATTTATTTGTTTGACATTTGTTTACGAGGAAAGTCCAACTGGGTATGAGCCCATTTTCAGTGGAAGCCTGGAGAGAAAAGTTCAAGAGTAACAATTAAAGAGACTACAAATCATCATCAGGTAAAACGACTAAGACAATATCATACAGGTGCAATTTATGATGCAAATAAAAAAGCAAGCAATATGGTTAGGACACTCTGTGTACATGAACAAAGAGGTGACTAAGATTACAACATTAACTATAATTTGCAGTGCTGTATTGTAATCCAAACAACTCATCAGGATAATCCATAAAAAGTAACCTCATTCACAGTTTGACAAAATCCAGATTATGGTATATACACCCTTTCTAAGTGGCTGACTAACTACTTTACCTTTTTTTATGGTAAATTCACTAAAACACTGAGGAAATTAGACCTCACTTTCTCAAATCAGCAGCTAATGTACCTGCCCAATGTATTTATAATGCTACAGTTTGGTCACTCATTAATTTTCTGGGTAATCATAATGGATTGCCAGTTTAGAGATAGGACACAATTTGTTTTTACTATCATGCAGAGTGAGTTAAAAATCCTCCACCCCTTAAGAGTTGAGTTTACACTAGTTGTTAATTTCTGTGCCATATAAATATTCCTGCAGCAATGAGATATACTTTGTGAGCACAGCAACTTTAACTGTAAATGATGGCATAAAAGGATCACTGTACTATAAGCTGCTTCTCTCCATACCAGTGGTATACCTGAGGTAGGTCTTGTGGCTATGCATGCAATTAGTAATGTACTAAATACAGATTTTTCTTGTTGGTTTCTCATTATTACATTTATTTGTATTTGTCAACAATGGTAGAACACACTTTTCTGACTCAGCCTGAGACCACTGCCTAGTTACACTGTAAGCAAATGAAGCCTGAGGGAATCAAACCCTAAAGTATAGGGTGAAGCTCATTAACAGCTTATAACCATAATCCTCTATAATAACTGCCAAGGGACACATTTTCTTTGTGGTATTTTTCTTCACAGCCAGTTAATTGGAAGCTTGCGCAATATATTGCTTGGGTACAGACTTATTTTTATATTGGTGTTTTTTTTTTTTCTTGCTGTGGTTTAAGCTTTAAAGGTTACGCCTTATCACAGAGTATCTATTTACAAAATAGTTTTGATTCCCACTCATGTGACACCAGAAAAAAAGCATAATGGTATGCATGCTGCAGTCTATTCAACAGCCACATGTTTCAAGGGCCTTAGTGTGCAGAGAGCCACACACTGTTGCAGAGATTGTTCTACTGATAAAGATCAAA